>NC_064925.1:42827183-43127183 GCF_023897955.1 Schistocerca gregaria | reverse complement strand
CTGCCGACCTTGCAGTTAAGTAGGTTTGGACACTAAAGTTCTGAATTGCGACGAATTTTCTGGGTTATATTCTCAGTAGGACACTTCGGGAGTTACAGTAAACTTGCTTTGGTGCATTGGCTTCAAGCTACTAGTCCACATGGTGATGCTCCATGGTTCTACTGCTGGCCTAGAAGATAAGTAGGCATAGAGACTAAAGTTCTGAATTACGACGAAATTTCTGCGTTATATTTTCAATAGGAAGTTTCGAGACTTACAGTAAACTTGGTTTGGTGCAACGAATTCAAGCTACAGTTCCACCAGGTGATGCTGCTTGATTCCATTGCTGATCTTGCAGATAAGTACGCTTGGAGACTAAAGTTCTGCATTGCGACGAAATTTCTGGGTTACATTCTCATTACGAAGCTTCGATAGTTACAGTAAACTTGCTTTGCTGCATCGGATTGAAGCTAATAGTCCACCAGGTGATGCTCCATGGTTAAACAGCCGACCTTGCAGATAAGTAGGCTTGGAGACTAAAGTTCTGAATTGCGACGAAGTTTCTGGGTTATATTCTCACTATGCAGCTTCGGGAGTTACGGTAAACTTGCTTTGGTGCATTGGATTCAAGCTACTGGTCCACATGGTGATGCTCCATGGTTCCACTGCTGTCCTTGCAGATAAGTAGGCTTGGAGACTAAAGTTCTGCATTGCGACGAAACTTCGGGGTTACATTCTCATGAGGAAAATCGATAGTTACAGTAAACTTTCTTTTCTGCATCGCATTTAAGCAACTGGTAAGTAGGTGGAGCTCCGTGGTTCCACTGCCGACCATGCAGATAATTAATCTTGGACACTAAAGTTCTGAATTGTGACGAAATTTCTGGGTTATATTCTCACTAGCAAGCTTCGTGAGTTACAGTAAACTTGCTTTGGTGCATCGTATTCAAGCTACTGGTGCACCAGGTGATGCTCCATCGTTGCACTGCTGACCTTGCTGATAAGTAGGCTTGGAAAATAATGTTCTGAATTGCGACGAAATTTCTGGGTTCCGTTCTCACTAGGAGGCTTCGAGAGTTACAGTAAATTTGCTTTGGTGCATCGGTTTTAAGCTACTAATCCAGCATGTGATGCTCCATGGTTCCACTGCCGACCTTGCAGATAAGTAGGCTTGGAGACTAAAGTTCTGAATTGCGACGAAAATTCTGGGTTATATTTTCACTAGGAAGATTCGAGACTTACAGTAAACTTGCTTTGGTGCATCGGATTGAAGCTACTGGACCACCAGGTGATGCTCCATGGTTCCGCTGCTGACCTTGGATATAAGTAGGCTTGAAGACTAACGTTCTGAATTGCGACGAAATTTCTGGATCACATTCCCACTAGGAAGCTTCGAGGGTTACAGTAATCTTGCTTTGCTGCATCGGATTTAAGCTAATAGTCTACCAGGTGATACTCCATGCTTCCACTGCCGACCTTGCAGTTAAGTAGGTTTGGACACTAAAGTTCTGAATTGCGACGAATTTTCTGGGTTATATTCTCAGTAGGAAACTTCGGGAGTTACAGTAAACTTGCTTTGGTGCATTGGCTTCAAGCTACTAGTCCACATGGTGATGCTCCATGGTTCTACTGCTGGCCTAGAAGATAAGTAGGCATAGAGACTAAAGTTCTGAATTACGACGAAATTTCTGCGTTATATTTTCAATAGGAAGTTTCGAGACGTACAGTAAACTTGGTTTGGTGCAACGAATTCAAGCTACAGTTCCACCAGGTGATGCTGCTTGATTCCATTGCTGATCTTGCAGATAAGTACGCTTGGAGACTAAAGTTCTGCATTGCGACGAAATTTCTGGGTTACATTCTCATTACGAAGCTTCGATAGTTACAGTAAACTTGCTTTGCTGCATCGGATTGAAGCTAATAGTCCACCAGGTGATGCTCCATGGTTAAACAGCCGACCTTGCAGATAAGTAGGCTTGGAGACTAAAGTTCTGAATTGCGACGAAGTTTCTGGGTTATATTCTCACTATGAAGCTTCGGGAGTTACGGTAAACTTGCTTTGGTGCATTGGATTCAAGCTACTGGTCCACATGGTGATGCTCCATGGTTCCACTGATGACCTTGTAGATAAGTAGGCTTTGAAAATAACGTTGTGAATTGCGACGAAATTTCAGGTTTCCATTCTCACTAGGAAGCTTCGAGAGTTACAGTGAACTTGGTTTGGTGCATCGGTTTCAAGCTACTAACCCAGCAGGTGATGCTCCATGGTTCCACTGCCGACGTTGGAGATAAGTAGGCTTGGAGACTAAAGTTGTGAATTGCGACGAAATTTCTGGGTTATATTCTCACTAGGAAACTTCGAGAGTTACAGTAAACTTGCTTTGATGGATCAGATTTAAGTTACAGGTCCCCCAGTTGATACTCCATGGTTCCACTGCTGACTTTGCTGATAAGTACGCTTGGGGACTAACTTTCTGAATAGCGAAGAAATTTCTGCTTCACAATCTGACTAGGAAGCTTCGAGAGTTACAGTAATCTTGCTTTGGTGCATCGGATTTAAGCTACTGGTCCATCAGGCGTTGCTCCATGGTTCCAATGCTGACATTGCAAATAAGAAGGCTTGGAGACTAAAGTTCTGAATGGCGACGAAATTTCTGGGTTACATTCTCACCAGGAAGCTTCGAGAGTTGCAGTAAACTTGCTTTGGTGCATCGGATTTAAGCTACTGGCCCACCAGGTGATGCTGCATGGTTTGTCCTTCTGAACTTGCTAATAAGTGGGTTAGGAGACTAAAGTTCTGAATTGCGAAGAAATTTCTTGGTTACATTCGCACTAGGAAGCTTCGAGTGTTACATTACACATGCTTAGGTGCATCGGACTTAAGCTACTGGTCCACAAGGTGATTCTCCATAGTTCCACTGCTGACCTTGCAGATAAGTAGGCTTGGGGATTAAAGTTCTGAATTGCGAAGAAACTTCTGGGTTATATTCTCCATAAGAAACTTCAAAAGTTGCAGTAAACTTGCTTTGGTATATCGGAATCAAGCTACTGGTAAACCAGGTGAGGCTACATGGTTCCACTGCTGTCCATCCAGATAAGTAGGCTTGTAGACTAACATTCAGATGTGCGACGAAATCTCTGGGTTCCACTTTCACTAGGAAACTTCGAGAGTTACTGTATATTTGCTTTGGTGTATCGGATATAAGCTACTGGTCCATCAGGTGATGCTTCTTAATTCCACACCTGACCGTGAAGTTAAGTAGGCTTGGAGACAAAAGTTCTGAATTGCGACGAAATTTCTGGGTTACATTCTTCATAGGAAGCTTCGATAGTAACAGTAAACTTGCTTTGCTCCATCGGATTTAGGCTAATGGTCAACAAGGTATTGCTCCATGGTTCCACTGCCGACCTTGCAGATAAGTATGCTTGGAGACTAAGGTTCTGACTTGCGACGACGTTTCTGGGTTATATTCTCACTAGGAAGCTTCGGGAGTTACAGTAAACTTGCTTTGGCGCATCTGATTCAAGCTACTTGTCCACATGGTGATGCTCCATAGTTAAACTGCTGACCTTAAAGATAAGTAAGCTTGGAAAATAACTCTTAGAATTGCGACGAAAATTCTGGGACTTATTCTCACTAGGAAGCTTCGAAAGTCACAGTAATCTTGCTTTGGTGCATCGGTTCTAAGTTACTTATCGAGCAGGTGATGTTCCATGGTTGCACTACCGACATCGCAGATAAGTAGGCTTGGAGATTAAAGTTCGGAATTGCGACGAAATTTCTGGGTTATATTCTCACTTGGAAGCTTGGAGAGTAACGGTAAACTGGCTTTGGTACATCGGATTCAAGCTACTGGACCACCAGCTGATGCTCCATTGTTCCGCTGCTGACCTTGGAGATAAGTAGGCTTGGAGACTAGCGTTCTGAATTGCGACGAAATTTCTGGATCACATTCTCACTAGGAAGCTTAGAGAGTTACAGTAATCTTGCTTTAGTGCATCAGAATCAAGATACTGGTAAACCAGGTGAAGCTACATGGTTCCACTGCTGTCCATCCAGACAAGTAGGCTTGGAGACTAACATTCAGATTTACGACGAAATTTCTGGGTTCCATTTTCACTAGGAACCTTCGAGAGTTACAGTAAAATTGCTTTGGTGCATCGGATTTAAGCTTCTGGTCCACCAATTGATGGTTCTTAATTCCACTGCTTACTTTGAAGATAAGTAGGCTTGGTGACAAAAGTTCTGAATTGCGACGAAATTTCTGGGTTACATTCTCATTAGGAAGCTTCGATAGTTAAAGTAAACTTGGATTGGTGCATTGGTTTTAAGCTAATGGTCCACCAGGTGATGCTCCATGGTTCCACTGCCGACCTTGCAGATAAGTAGGGTTGGAGACTAAAGTTCTGAATTGCGACGAAGTTTCTGGGTTATATCTCACTAGGAAGCTTCGGGAGTTACGGTAAAATTGCTTTGGTGCATTGGATTCAAGCAACTGGTCCACATGGTGATGCTCCATGGTTCCACTGCCGACCTTGTAGATAAGTAGTCTTTGAAAATAACGTTCTGAATTGCGATGAAATTTCTGCTTTCCATTCTCACTAGGAAGCTTCGAGAGTTACAGTGAACTTGGTTTTATGCATCGATTTCAAGCTACTAATCTAGCAGGTGATGCTCCATGGTTCCACTGCCGACGTTGGAGATAAGTAATCTTGGAGACTAAAGTACCGAATTGCGACAAAATTTCGGAGTTATATTCTCACTAGGAAGCTTCGAGAGTAACGGTAAACTTTCATTGGTGCATCGCATTTAAGCTAATGGTACACCAAATGATACTCCATGGTTCCAGTGCTAACCTTGCAGATAAGTAGGCTTGTGGACTAACGATCTGAATATCGACGAAATTTCTGGGTCACATTCTCACTAGGAAGCTTCGAGAGTTACCATAATCTTTCTTTGGTGCAGCGGATTTAAGCTACTGGTACACCAGGTGATGCTCCATGTTTCCACTGCTGACCTTGCAAATAAGTTGGCTTGGAGACTAAAGTTCTGAAATGCGACGAAATGTCTGGATTACATTCTCACTAGGAAACATCGAGAGTTACAGTAAACTTGATTTGATGTATTAGATTTAAGCTACAGGTCCCCCAGTTGATACTCCATGGTTCCACTGCTGACCTTGCAGATAAGTAGGCTTGGAGACAAAATTTCTGAATTGTGACGAAATTTCTGGGTTACATTCTCATTACGAAACTTCGATAGTAACATTAAACTTGCTTTGCTCCATCGGATTTAAGCTAAAGGTTCACCAGGTGATGCTCCATGGTTCCACTGCCGACCTTGCAGGTAAGTAGACTTGGAGACTAAAGTTCTGAATTGCGTAGAAACTTCTGGGTTATATTCTCCATTAGAAGCTTCAAATGTTACAGTAAACTTGCTTTGGTACATTGGAATCAAGCTACTGGTAAACCAGATGAGGCTACATGGTTCCACTGCTGACCATCCAGATAAGTATCCTTGTTAGACAAACATTCAGAATTGCGACGAAATTTCTGGGTTCCATTTTCACTAGGAAGCTTCGAGAGTTGCAGTAAACTTGCTTTGGTGCATCGGATTTAAGCTACTAGTCCACCAGGTGATGCTCCATGGTTCGTCTGCTGAAATTGCAGATAAGTGGGCTAGGAGACTAAAGTGATGAATTGCGAAGAAATTTCTGGGTTACATTCTTACTAGGATGCTTCGAGAGTTACAGTACACTTGCTTTGGTGCGTCAAATTTAAGCTACTGGTCCACCAGGCGATGCTCCATAGCTCCAATGCTGACCTTGCAAATAAGTAGGCTTGGAGACTAAAGATCTGAATTGCGACGAAATTTCTGGGTTACATTCTCACCAGGAAGCTTCGAGAGTGCAGTAAACTTGCTTTGGTGCATCGGATTTAAGCTACTAGTCCACCAGGTGACGCTCCATGTTTCGTCTCCTGAACTTGCAGATAAGTAGGCAAGGAGAGTAAAGTTATGAATTGCGTCGAAATTTCTGGGTTACATTCTCACTATTAAGCTTCGAGAGCTACAGTAAACATGCTTTGGTGCATCTAATTTAAGCTACTTGTCCACCAGGTGATAATCCATGGTCCACTGCTGAATTTCAGATAAGTAGTCTTGGAGACTAAAGTTCTGAATTGTGACAAAATTTCTGAGTATAATTCTCATTAGGAAGTTTCCAGAGCTACAGAAAACTAACTTTGGTGAATCGGATTTAAGATACTGGTCCACCAGGTGATGCTCGATGGTTCTTCTGCTGACCTTGCAGATAAGTAGACTTGGAGACTAAAGTTGGGTATTGCGACGAAAATTCTGGGATATACTCTGACTAGGAAGCTTCGAGAGTTACAGTAAACGTTCATTGGTGCATCGGATTCAAGCTACAGGTCCGCTACGTGATGCTCCATGGTTCCACTGCAGACCTTGCAGATAAGTACGCTTGGAGACATTGTCACTAGGAAGCTTCGAGAGTTACAGTAAATTTGCTTTGGTGCATCGGATTTAAGCTACTGGTCCACCAGATGATGCTCCATGGTTCCACTGCTGACCTAGCACATAAGTAGACTTGGAGACTGAAGTTCAGAATTGCGACGGTATTTCTGGGTTATATTCTCACTAAGAAGCTTCGAGAGTTACAGTAAACTTGGTTTGGTGCATCGGATTTATGCTGCTGGTCCACCAGCTGACGCTCCATGGTTTGTCAGCTGACCTTCACATATGTAATCCTGGAGACTGAAGTTCTGAATTAGGACGAAAATCGGGGTTAAGTTCTCACTAGGAAGCTACGAGAGCTACAGTAAACATGCTTTGGTGCATCTAATTTAAGCTACTTGTCGAGTAGGTAGTGCTCCATGGTCCACTGCTGAATTTCAGATAAGTAGTCTTGGAGACTAAAGTTCTGAATTGCGACGAATTTTCTGAGTACCATTCTCATTAGGAATGTTCGAGAGCTACAGAAAACTTGCTTTGGTGAATCGGATATAAGATACTGGTCCACGAGGTGATGCTCCATGGTTCGTCTGCTGACCTTGCAGATAAGTAGTGTTGGAGACTAAAGTTGGGTATTGCGACGAAATTTCTGGGTTGTACTCTCACTAGGAAGCTTTGAGAGTTACAGTAAACGTGCTTTGGTGCATCGGATTTAAGCTGCTGTTGCACCAAGTGATGCTCCATGGTTCCACTGCTGACCTTGCAGATAAGCAGTCTTGGAGACAAATGTTCTTAATGGCGACGAAATTTCTGGGTTACATTTTTACAAGGAAGCTTCGAGAGCTACAGTAAAAATGCTTTAGTGCATAGTATTTAACCTACATGGCAACCAGGTGATGCCTTATGGTTCCACTGCGGACCATGCAGATAAGTAGGTTTGGAGACTATAGTTCAGAAATGTGACTTAATTTCTGTGTTATATTCTCACTAGGAAACTTCGAGAGTTACAGTAACCTTTCTTTGGTACTTAGAGTTCAATCTACTGGTCCACCATTTTGTACTCCATGGTTCCACTGCTGACCTTGCAGATAACATTGCTTGGAGACTAAAGTTCGGAATTGCGACGAAATTACTGGGTAATATTCGCACTAGGAAGGTTCGAGAGTTACAATAAACTTGCTTTGGTGAATCTTATTTGTGATACTGGTCCACCAGGAGATGCTCCATGGTTCCACTGCAGACCTTGCAGATAAGTAGGCTTGGAGACTAAAGTTCTCAATTGCGACAAAATTTCGGTGTTATATTCTCACTAGCAAGCTTCGAGAGTTACAGTAACCTTGCTTTGGTGCATCGGATTTAAGCTACTGGTCCACCTGGTGATGCTCCATGGTTCCACTGCTGACCTAGCATATAAGTGGACTTAGAGACTGAATTTCAGATTTGCGACGGTATATCTGGGTTATATTCTCACTAAGAATTTTCGACGCTCCATGGTTCGTCTGCTGAACTTCAGATATGTAGACTTGGAGACTAAAGTTCTGAATTGCGACGAAATTTCATGGTTACATTCTCACATGGCAGTCTAGAGAGTTACAGTAAATTCGCTTTGTTGCATCGGATTTAACCTATTGGTGCATAAGTTGATGCTCCATGGTTCCACTGCTATACTTGCAGATAAGTAGGTTTGGATACTAAACTTCTGAATTGCGACGAAATTTTTGGGTTATATTATCACAAAGAAGATTCGAGAGTTGCAATAAACTTGCTTTGTTGCATCGGATTTAAACTACTGGTCCACTAGGTGATGCTCCATGGTTCCACTGCTGACCTTGCCGAGAAGTAGTCTTGGAGACTAAAGTTCTGAAGTACGACGAAATTTCTGGGTTACATCCTCACTAGGAAGCTTCGAGAGCTACAGTAAACTTGCTTGGTGCACCAGATTCAGGTTACAGGTCCACCAGGTGATGCTCCATGTTTACACTGCTGACCTTGCAGATAAGTTGGCTTGGAGACTAAAGTGCTGAATAGCTACGAAATTTCTGGTTACCATTCTCATTAGGAAGCTTCGAGAACTACAGAAATCTGGCTTTGGTGTAACGGATTTAAGATACTGGTCTACCAGGTGATGATCCATGGTTCCACTGCTGACCGTGCAGATAAGTAGGTTTGGAGACTAAAGTTCGGAATGCGACGAAATTTCTGGGGTATATTCGCACTAGGAAGCTTTGAGAGTTACAATAATCCTGCTTCTGTGATTCTCATTCGTGATACTGGTACACCAGGTGATGCTCCATGTTTCGTCTGCTGACCTTGCAGATAAGTAGTGCTGGAGACTGAAATTGGGTATTCCGACGCAATTTCTGGGTTATACTCTAACTAGGAAGCTTCGAGAATTACAGTAAACGTGCTTTGGTGCATCGAATTCAAGCTACTGGTCCACTATGTGATGCTCCATGGTTCCACAGCAGGCCTTGCAGATAAGTAGGCTTGGAGACTAAAGTACTGAATTGCGAGAAAATTTCTGGGTTATATTCTCACTAGAAAGCTTCGAGAGTTACAGTAAACTTGTTTTGGTGCATCGGATTTAACCTACTGCGCCACCCTGTGAGGCTCCATGGTTCCACTGCTGACCTTGCAGATAAGTAGGCTCGGAGACTAAATTTCTGAATTGCAAAGACATTTCTGGGTTATATTCTCACTGGGAAGCTTCGAGAGTGACATTGACGTTTCTTTGGTTATAAGGGTTCAAGCTACTGGTCCACCAGCTTATACTCAAAGGTTCAGCTGCTGATCTTAAAGATAAGGAGCCTTGGAGAGTAAAGTTCTGATTTGCGACGGAATTTCTGGGTTTCATTCTCACAAGAAAGCTTCGAGAGATACAGTAAACTTGCTTTGGTGCATCTGATTTAACCGACTGGTCCACCATGTTATACTCCATGGTTCCACTGCTGACGTTGGAGATAAGTAGGCTTGGAGACTAAAGTTCTGAACTGCCACGAAATTTCTGGGTTACATTCTCACTAGGAAGTTCGAGAGTTTCAGTAAACTTGCTTTGGTGCATCGGATTCAGGTTACAGGTCCTCCAGTTGATGCAGGATGGTTCCATTGCTGCCCTTGCAGATAAGTTGATTTGGAGACTAAAGTTCTGAATTGGGAAAAAAATTCTGGTTTACATTCTCACTACGAAGCTTCGAGAGTTAGAATAAAATAGCTTTGGTGAATCGGATTTGTGCAACTGGTCCACCAGGTGATGCACAATGGTTTCACTGCTGACCTTGCAGATAAGTAGGCTTGGAGACTTAAGTTCTGAATTGCGACGAAATTTGTGGGTTACGTTCTAAGTAGGGAGCTTCGACAGGTACAGTAAACTTGCTTTGGTGCATGGGAGTTAAGCTACATGTCCACCAGGTGATGCTCCATGGTCCACTGCTGACCTTGCAGATTACTAGTCTTGGAGACTAACGTTATGAATTGTGACTAAATTTCTGGGTTACATTCTCATTAGGAAGCTTCGAGAGCTACAGAAAACTGGTTTTGGTGAAGAGTATTTAAGATACTGGTCCAATAGCTGATGCTCCATGTTGCGTCTGCTGACCTTACAGATAAGTAGTGTTGGAGACTAAAGTTGGGTATTGCGACGAAATTTCTGGGTTATACTCTCACTACGAAGCTTCGAGAGTTACAGTAAACGTGCTTTGGTGCATCGGATTAGAGCTATTGGTCCACTACGTGATGCTCCATCGTTCCACTGCAGACCTTGCAAATAAGTATGCATGGCGAATAAAGTACTGAATGGCGACGAAATTTCTTGGTTACATTCTCACTAGAAAGCTTCGAGAGTTACAGTAAACTTGTTTTGCTACATCGGATTTAACCAACTGGTGCACAAGGTAGTGCTCTATGGTTCCACCGCTGACCTTGCAGATAAGTAGGCTTTGAGACTAATGTTCTGAATTGCGACGAAATTTCTGGGTTTTATTCTCACAAAGAAGCTCCGAGAGTTGCAGTAAACTTGCTTTGGTGCATCGGATTTAAGCTACTGGTGCACCAAGTGATGCTCCATGGTTCCACTGCTGACCTTGCAGATAAGCAGTCTTGGAGACAAAAGTTCTTAATGGCGACGAAATTCATGGGTCACATTGTTACAAGGAAGCTTCGAGAACTACAGTAAACCTACTTTGGAGCATAGGATTTAACCTAAATTGCACCAGGTGATGCCTTATGGTTCCACTGCGGACCATGTAGATAAGTAGGTTTGGAGACTAAAGTTCAGAAAGGGGACTAAATTTCTGTGTTATATTCTCACTAGTAAGCTTCGAGAGTTACAGTAACCTTTCTTTGGTGATAAGGGTTTAAGCTACTGGTCCACCATTTTGTACTCCATGGTTCCACTGCTGACCTTGCAGGTAACATTGCTTGGAGACTAAAGTTCGGAATTGCGACGAAATTTCTGGGTTATATTCGCACTAGGAAGCTTCGATAGTTACAATAAACTTGCTTTGGTGAATCTTATTTGTGATACTGGTCCACCAGGAGATGCTCCATGGTTCCACTGCAGACCTTGCAGATAAGTAGGCTTGGAGACTAAAGTTCTCAATTGCGACAAAATTTCGGTGTTATATTCTCACTAGCAAGCTTCGAGAGTTACAGTAACCTTGCTTTGGTGCATCGGATTTAAGCTACTGGTCCACCTGGTGATGCTCCATGGTTCCACTGCTGACCTAGCATATAAGTGGACTTAGAGACTGAATTTCAGATTTGCGACGGTATATCTGGGTTATATTCTCACTAAGAATTTTCGACGCTCCATGGTTCGTCTGCTGAACTTCAGATATGTAGACTTGGAGACTAAAGTTCTGAATTGCGACGAAATTTCATGGTTACATTCTCACATGGCAGTCTAGAGAGTTACAGTAAATTCGCTTTGTTGCATCGGATTTAACCTATTGGTGCATAAGTTGATGCTCCATGGTTCCACTGCTATACTTGCAGATAAGTAGGTTTGGATACTAAACTTCTGAATTGCGACGAAATTTTTGGGTTATATTATCACAAAGAAGCTTCGAGAGTTGCAATAAACTTGCTTTGTTGCATCGGATTTAAACTACTGGTCCACTAGGTGATGCTCCATGGTTCCACTGCTGACCTTGCCGAGAAGTAGTCTTGGAGACTAAAGTTCTGAAGTACGACGAAATTTCTGGGTTACATCCTCACTAGGAAGCTTCGAGAGCTACAGTAAACTTGCTTGGTGCACCAGATTCAGGTTACAGGTCCACCAGGTGATGCTCCATGTTTACACTGCTGACCTTGCAGATAAGTTGGCTTGGAGACTAAAGTGCTGAATAGCTACGAAATTTCTGGTTACCATTCTCATTAGGAAGCTTCGAGAACTACAGAAATCTGGCTTTGGTGTAACGGATTTAAGATACTGGTCTACCAGGTGATGATCCATGGTTCCACTGCTGACCGTGCAGATAAGTAGGTTTGGAGACTAAAGTTCGGAATGCGACGAAATTTCTGGGGTATATTCGCACTAGGAAGCTTTGAGAGTTACAATAATCCTGCTTCTGTGATTCTCATTCGTGATACTGGTACACCAGGTGATGCTCCATGTTTCGTCTGCTGACCTTGCAGATAAGTAGTGCTGGAGACTGAAATTGGGTATTCCGACGCAATTTCTGGGTTATACTCTAACTAGGAAGCTTCGAGAATTACAGTAAACGTGCTTTGGTGCATCGAATTCAAGCTACTGGTCCACTATGTGATGCTCCATGGTTCCACAGCAGGCCTTGCAGATAAGTAGGCTTGGAGACTAAAGTACTGAATTGCGAGAAAATTTCTGGGTTATATTCTCACTAGAAAGCTTCGAGAGTTACAGTAAACTTGTTTTGGTGCATCGGATTTAACCTACTGCGCCACCCTGTGAGGCTCCATGGTTCCACTGCTGACCTTGCAGATAAGTAGGCTCGGAGACTAAATTTCTGAATTGCAAAGACATTTCTGGGTTATATTCTCACTGGGAAGCTTCGAGAGTGACATTGACGTTTCTTTGGTTATAAGGGTTCAAGCTACTGGTCCACCAGCTTATACTCAAAGGTTCAGCTGCTGATCTTAAAGATAAGGAGCCTTGGAGAGTAAAGTTCTGATTTGCGACGGAATTTCTGGGTTTCATTCTCACAAGAAAGCTTCGAGAGATACAGTAAACTTGCTTTGGTGCATCTGATTTAACCGACTGGTCCACCATGTTATACTCCATGGTTCCACTGCTGACGTTGGAGATAAGTAGGCTTGGAGACTAAAGTTCTGAACTGCCACGAAATTTCTGGGTTACATTCTCACTAGGAAGTTCGAGAGTTTCAGTAAACTTGCTTTGGTGCATCGGATTCAGGTTACAGGTCCTCCAGTTGATGCAGGATGGTTCCATTGCTGCCCTTGCAGATAAGTTGATTTGGAGACTAAAGTTCTGAATTGGGAAAAAATTTCTGGTTTACATTCTCACTACGAAGCTTCGAGAGTTAGAATAAAATAGCTTTGGTGAATCGGATTTGTGCAACTGGTCCACCAGGTGATGCACAATGGTTTCACTGCTGACCTTGCAGATAAGTAGGCTTGGAGACTTAAGTTCTGAATTGCGACGAAATTTGTGGGTTACGTTCTAAGTAGGGAGCTTCGACAGGTACAGTAAACTTGCTTTGGTGCATGGGAGTTAAGCTACATGTCCACCAGGTGATGCTCCATGATCCACTGCTTACCTTGCAGATTACTAGTCTTGGAGACTAACGTTATGAATTGTGACTAAATTTCTGGGTTACATTCTCATTAGGAAGCTTCGAGAGCTACAGAAAACTGGTTTTGGTGAAGAGTATTTAAGATACTGGTCCAATAGCTGATGCTCCATGTTGCGTCTGCTGACCTTACAGATAAGTAGTGTTGGAGACTAAAGTTGGGTATTGCGACGAAATTTCTGGGTTATACTCTCACTACGAAGCTTCGAGAGTTACAGTAAACGTGCTTTGGTGCATCGGATTAGAGCTATTGGTCCACTACGTGATGCTCCATCGTTCCACTGCAGACCTTGCAAATAAGTATGCATGGCGAATAAAGTACTGAATGGCGACGAAATTTCTTGGTTACATTCTCACTAGAAAGCTTCGAGAGTTACAGTAAACTTGTTTTGCTACATCGGATTTAACCAACTGGTGCACAAGGTAGTGCTCTATGGTTCCACCGCTGACCTTGCAGATAAGTAGGCTTTGAGACTAATGTTCTGAATTGCGACGAAATTTCTGGGTTTTATTCTCACAAAGAAGCTCCGAGAGTTGCAGTAAACTTGCTTTGGTGCATCGGATTTAAGCTACTGGTGCACCAAGTGATGCTCCATGGTTCCACTGCTGACCTTGCAGATAAGCAGTCTTGGAGACAAAAGTTCTTAATGGCGACGAAATTCATGGGTCACATTGTTACAAGGAAGCTTCGAGAACTACAGTAAACCTACTTTGGAGCATAGGATTTAACCTAAATTGCACCAGGTGATGCCTTATGGTTCCACTGCGGACCATGTAGATAAGTAGGTTTGGAGACTAAAGTTCAGAAAGGGGACTAAATTTCTGTGTTATATTCTCACTAGTAAGCTTCGAGAGTTACAGTAACCTTTCTTTGGTGATAAGGGTTTAAGCTACTGGTCCACCATTTTGTACTCCATGGTTCCACTGCTGACCTTGCAGGTAACATTGCTTGGAGACTAAAGTTCGGAATTGCGACGAAATTTCTGGGTTATATTCGCACTAGGAAGCTTCGATAGTTACAATAAACTTGCTTTGGTGAATCTTATTTGTGATACTGGTCCACCAGGAGATGCTCCATGGATCCACTGCAGACCACGCAGATAAGTATGCTTGGAGACTAAAGTTCTCAATTTCGACAAACTTTCGGTGTTATATTCTCACTAGGAAGCTTCGAGAGTTAGAGTAACCTTGCTTTGGTGCATCGGATGTAAGCTACTGGTCCACCTGGTGATGCTCCATGGTTCCATTGCTGACCTAGCATATAAGTAGACTTAGAGACTGAAGTTCAGAATTGCGACGGTATATCTGGGTTATATTCTCACTAAGAATTTTCGACGCTCCATGGTTCGTCTGCTGAACTTCAGATATGTAGACTTGGAGACTAAAGTTCTGAATTGCGACGAAATTTTTGGGTTATATTATCACAAAGAAGCTTCGAGAGTTGCAGTAAACTTGCTTTGTTGCATCGGATTTAAACTACTGGTCCACTAGGTGATGCTCCATGGTTCCACTGCTGACCTTGCGAGAAGTAGTCTTGGAGACTAAAGTTCTGAATTGCGACGAAATTTCTGGGTTACATCCTCCCTAGGAAGCTACGAGAGCTACAGTAAACTTGCTTGGTGCATCGGATTCAGGTTACAGGTCCACCAGGTGATGCTCCATGTTTACACTGCTGACCTTGCAGGTAAGTTGGCTTGGAGACTAAAGTGCTGAATAGCTACGAAATTTCTGGTTACCATTCTCATTAGGAAGCTTCGAGAACTACAGAAATCTGGCTTTGGTGCATAGGATTTAAGATACTGGTCTACCAGGTGATGATCCGTGGTTCCACTGCTGACCGTGCAGATAAGTAGGCTTGGAGACTAAAGTTCGGAAAGCGACGGAATTTCTGGGTTATATTCGCACTAGGAAGCTTCAAGAGTTACAATAATCCTGCTTTGGTGATCCTTATTCGTGATACTGGACCACCAGGTGGTGCTCCATGGTTCGTCTGCTGACCTTGCAGATAAATAGTGCTGTAGACTGAAGTTGGGTATTCCGACGCAATTTCTTTGTTATACTCTCTCTAGGAAGCTTCGAGAATTACAGTAAACGTGCTTTGGTGCATAGAATTCAAGCTACTGGTCCACTACGTGATGCTCCATGGTTCCACAGCAGGCCTTGCATATAAGTATTCTTGGAGACTAAAGTACTGAATTGCGACAAAATTTCTGGGTTATATTCTCACTAAAAAGCTTCGAGAGTTACAGTAAACTTGTTTTGGTGCATCGGATTTAACCTACTGCGCCACCAGGTGAGGCTCCATGGTTCCACTGCTGACATTGCAGATAAGTAGGCTTGGAGACTAAATTTCTGAATTGTAAAGACATTTCTGGGTTATATTCTCATTAGTAAGCTTCGAGAGTGACATTGACGTTTCTTTGGTGATAAGGGTTCAAGCTACTGGTCCACCAGTTTATACTCAATGGTTCCACTGCTGATCTGAAAGATAAGGAGCCTTGGAAAGTAAAGTTCTGATTTGGGACGAAATTTCTGGGTCTCATTCTCACAAGAAAGCTTCGAGAGATACAGTAAACTTGCTTTGGTGCATCGGATTTAACCGACTGGTCCACCATGTTATACTCCATGGTTCCACTGCTGACGCTGGAGATAAGTAGGCTTGGAGACTAAAGTTCTGAACTGCCACGAAATTTCTGGATTACATTCTCACTAGGAAGTTCGAGAGTTTCAGTAAACTTGCATTGGTGCATCGGATTCAGGTTACAGGTCCTCCAGTTGATGCGGGATGGTTCCATTGCTGCCCTTGCAGATAAGTAGATTTGGAGACTAAAGTTCTGAATTGGGAAAAAATTTCTGGTTTACATTCTCACTACGAAGCTTCGAGAGTTAGAATAAAATAGCTTTGGTGAATCGGATTTGTGCAACTGGTCCACCAGGTGATGCACAATGGTTTCACTGCTGACGTTGCAGGTAAGTAAGCTTGGAGACTAAAGTTCTGAATTGCGACGAAATTTGTGGGTTACATTCTAAGTAGGAAGCTTCGACAGGTACCGTAAACTTGCTTTGGTGCATCGGATTTAAGCTACTGGTCCACCTGGTGATGCTCCATGGTTCCACTGCTGACCTAGCATATAAGTAGACTTAGAGACTGAAGTTCAGAATTGCGACGGTATATCTGGGTTATATTCTCACTAAGAATTTTCGACGCTCCATGTTGCGTCTGCTGACCTTACAGATAAGTAGTGTTGAAGACTAAAGTTGGGTATTGCAACGAAATTTCTGGGTTATACTCTCACTACGAAGCTTCGAGATTTACAATAAACGTGCTTTGGTGCATCGGATTAGAGCTATTGGTCCACTACGTGATGCTCCTTCGTTCCAATGCAGACCTTGCAAATAAGTATGCATGGATAATAAAGTACTGAATGGCGACGAAATTTCTTGGTTACATTCTCACTAGAAACCTACGAGAGTTACAGTAAACTTGTTTTGCTGCAGCGGATTTAACTAACTGGTGCACAAGGTAGTGCTCTATGGTTCCACCGCTGACCTTGCAGGTAAGTAGGCTTTGAGACTAATGTTCTGAATTGCGACGAAATTTCTGGGTTTTATTCTCACAAAGAAGCTCCGAGAGTTGCAGTAAACTTGCTTTGGTGCATCGGTTATAATTTACTGGTCCACCAGGTGATGCGCATGGTTGCACTGCTGCCCTTGCAAATAAGTAGGTTTGGAGACTAAAGTTCTGAACTGAGACGAAATTTATGGGTTACATTCTCACTAGGAAGCTTCGAGATTTACAGTAAATGTGCTTTGGTGTATTGGATTTAAGCTACTGCTCCACCAGGTGATGCTCCATTGTTCCACTGCTGATCTTATAGATAAGTAAGCTTGGAGACTAAAGTTCTGAATTGCAAAGAAATTTCTGGGTTATATTTTCACTAGGAAGCTTCGGGAGTTACATTAACCTTTTTTTGGTGATAAGGGTTCAAGCTACTGGTCCACCAGGTAATACTCCATTGTTCCACTGCTGACCTTGCAGATAAGTAGTCTTGGAGACCATTTTATACTCCATGTTTCCACTGCTGACCTTGCAGATAACAAAGCATGGAGACTAAAGTTCGAAACTCCGACGAAATTTCTGGGTTATATTCGCACTAGGAAGCTTCGAGAGTTACAATAAACTTGCTTTGTTGCATTCGGAATTAAGCAACTGGTCCACCAGGTGATGCTCCATGGTTCCAATGCTGACCTAGCATATAAGTAGACTTAGAGACTCAAGTTCAGAATTGCGAAGGTATATCTGGGTTATATTCTCACTAAGAAGCTTCGAGAGTTACAGTAAACTTGCATTGGTGCATCGGATTTATGCTACTGGTCCACCAGCTGAGGCTCCATAGTTGGTCTGCTGACATTGAGATATGTAGACATGCAGGCAAAAAGTTCCGAATTGCGACGAAATTTCTGGGTTACATTCTCACATGGCAGCTTTGAGAGTTACAGTAAATTTGCTTTGTTGCATCGGATTTAACCTACTGGTGCACAAGGTGATGCTCCATGGTTCCAGTGCTGACGATGCAGAAAAGTGGGCTTGGAGACCAAATTTCTGAATTGTGACGAAATTTCAGGGTTATATTCTCACAAAGAAGCTTCGAGAGTTGCAGTAAACTTGCTTTGGTGCATCGGATTTAAGCTAATGGTGCACCAAGTGATGCTCCATGGTTCCACTGCTGACCTTGCAGATAAGCAGTCTTGGAGACAAAGTTCTTAATGGCGACGAAATTTATGGGTTACATTTTTACAAGGAAGCTTCGAGAACTACAGTAATCTTACTTTGGTGCATTGGATTTAACCTAAATTGCACCACGTGATGCCTTATGATTCCACTGCGGACCATGCAGATAAGTAGGTTTGGAGACTAAAGTTCAGAAATGGGACTAAATTTCTGTGTTATATTCTCACTAGTAAGCTTCGAGAGTTACAGTAACCTTGCTTTGGTGCTTAGGGTTTAAGCTACTGGTCCACCATTTTGTACTCCATGGTTCCACTGCTGACCTAGCATATAAGTAGACTTAGAGACTGAAGTTCAGAATTGCGATGGTATATCTGGGTTATATTCTCACTAAGAATTTTCGATGCTCCATGGTTCGTCTGCTGAACTTTAGATATGTAAACTTGGAGACTAAAGTTCTGAATTTCGACGAAATTTCTGGGTTACATTCTCACATGGCAGCTTCGAGAGTTACAGTAAATTCGCTTTGTTGCATCGGATTTAACCTATTGGTGCATAAGTTGATGCTCCATATTTCCACTGCTATACTTGCAGATAAGTAGGCTTGGAGACTAAACTTCTGAATTGCGACGATATTTCTGGGTTATATTCTCACAAAGAAGCTTCGATAGTTGCAGTAAACTTGCTTTGGTGCATCGGATTTTAGCTACTGGTCCACTTGGTGATGCTCCATAGTTCCACTGCTGACCTTGCCGAGAAGTAGTCTTGGAAACTAAAGTTCTGAATTGCGACGAAATTTCTGGGTTACATCCTCTTTAGGAAGCTTCGAGAGCTACAGTAAACTTGCTTGGTGCATCGGATTCAGGTTACAGGTCCACCAGGTGATGCTCCATGTTTACACTGCTGACCTTGCAGG
This sequence comes from Schistocerca gregaria, assembly GCF_023897955.1. Lineage (NCBI taxonomy): Eukaryota > Metazoa > Arthropoda > Insecta > Orthoptera > Acrididae > Schistocerca > Schistocerca gregaria. The sequence goes on along the minus strand of NC_064925.1, from coordinate 43,108,302 downwards.
TAAGTTGGCTTGGAGACTAAAGTGCTGAATAGCTACGAAATTTCTGGTTACCATTCTCATTAGGAAGCTTCGAGAACTACAGAAATCTGGCTTTGGTGCATCGGATTTAAGACACTGGTCTACCAGGTGATGATCCATGGTTCCACTGCTGACCGTGCAGATGGGTTATATTCGCACTAGGAAGCTTCAAGAGTTACAATAATCCTGCTTTGGTGATTCTTATTCGTGATACTGGACTACCAGGTGGTGCTCTATGGTTCGTCTGCTGACCTTGCAGATAAGTAGTGCTGTAGACTGAAGTTGGGTATTCCGACGCAATTTCTGGGTTATATTCTCATTAGTAAGCTTCGAGAGTGACATTGACGTTTCTTTGGTGATAAGGGTTCAAGCTACTGGTCCACCAGGTAATACTCAATGGTTCCACTGCTGATCTGAAAGATAAGGAGCCTTGGAGAGTAAAGTTCTGATTTGCGACGAAATTTCTGGGTTTCATTCTCAGAAGAAGCCTTCGAGAGATACAGTAAATTTGCTTTGGTGCATCGGATTTAACCGACTGGTCCACCATGTTATACTCCATGTTTCCACTGCTGACGCTGGAGATAAGTAGGCTTGGAGACTAAAGTTCTGAACTGCCACGAAATTTCTGGGTTACATTCTCACTAGGAAGTTCGAGAGTTTCAGTAAACTTGCTTTGGTGCATCGGATTCAGGTTACAGGTCCTCCAGTTGATGCGGGATGGTTCCACTGCTGCCCTTGCAGATATGTAGATTTGGAGACTAAAGTTCTGAATTGGGAAAAAACTCCTGGTTTACATTCTCACTACGAAGCTTCGAGAGTTAGAATAAAATAGCTTTGGTGAATCGGATTTGTGCAACTGGTCCACCAGGTGATGCACAATGGTTTCACTTCTGACCTTGCAGATAAGTAGTCTTGGAGACTAAAGTTCTGAATTGCGACGAAATTTGTGGGTTACATTCTCAGTAGGAAGCTTCGACAGGTACCGTAAACTTGCTTTGGTGCATCGGATTTAAATACTCTTGTCCACCAGGTGATGCTCCATGATCCACTGCTGACCTTGCAGATTAGTAGTCTTGGAGACTAAAGTTATGAATTGCGACTAAATTTGTGGGTTGCATTCTCATTAGGAAGCTTCGACAGGTACCGTAAACTTGCTTTGGTGCATCGGATTTAAATACTCTTGTCCACCAGGTGATGCTCCATGATCCACTGCTGACCTTGCAGATTAGTAGTCTTGGAGACTAAAGTTATGAATTGCGACTAAATTTCTGGGTTGCATTCTCATTAGGAAGCTTCGAGAGCTACAGTAAACATGCTTTGGTGCATCTAATTTAAGCTACTTGTCCACCAGGTGATACTCCATGGTCCACTGCTGAATTTCAGATAAGTAGTCTTGGAGACTAAAGTTCTGAATTGTGACAAAATTTCTGAGTATAATTCTCATTAGGAAGTTTCTAGAGCTACAGAAAACTAACTTTGGTGAATCGGATTTAAGATACTGGTCCACCACGTAATGCTCGATGGTTCTTCTTCTGACCTTGCAGATAAGTAGACTTGGAGACTAAAGTTGGGTATTGCGACGAAAATTCTGGGATATACTCTGACTAGGAAGCTTCGAGAGTTACAGTAAACGTTCATTGGTGCATCGGATTCAAGCTACAGGTCCGCTACGTGATGCTCCATGGTTCCACTGCAGAGCTTGCAGATAAGTAGGCTTGGAGACTAATGTTCTAAATTGCGACTAAATTTCTGGGTTACATTGTCACTAGGAAGCTTCGAGAGTTACAGTAAATTTGCTTTGGTGCATCGGATTTAAGCTACTGGTCCACCAGGTGATGCTCCATGGTTCATCTACATCTACATCTACATCCGTACTCCGCAAGCCACCTGACGGTGTGTGGCGGAGGGTACCCTGAGTACCTCTATCGGTTCTCCCTTCTATTCCAGTCTCGTATTGTACGTGGAAAGAAGGATTGTCGGTATGCTTCTGTGTGGGCTCTAATCTCTCTGATTTTATCCTCATGGTCTCTTCGCGAGATATACGTAGGAGGGAGCAATATACTGCTTGACTCTTCGGTGAAGGTATGTTCTCGAAACTTCAACAAAAGCCCGTACCGAGCTACTGAGCGTCTCTCCTGCAGAGTCTTCCACTCGAGTTTATCTATCATCTCCGTAACGCTTTCGCAATTACTAAATGATCCTGTAACGAAGCGCGCTGCTCTCCGTTGGATCTTCTCTATCTCTTCTATCAACCCTACCTGGTGCGGATCCCACACTGCTGAGCAGTATTCAAGCATTGGGCGAACAAGCGTACTGTAACCTACTTCCTTTGTTGTCGGATTGCATTTCCTTAGGATTCTTCCAATGAATCTCAGTCTGGCATCTGCTTTACCGACGATCAACTTTATATGATCATTCCATTTTAAATCACTCCTAATGCGTACTCCCAGATAATTTATGGAATTAACTGCTTCCAGTTGCTGACCTGCTATTTTGTAGCTAAATGATAAGGGACCTATCTTTCTATGTATTCGCATCACATTACACTTCGCTACATTGAGATTCAATTGCCATTCCGTGCACCATGCGTCAATTCGCTGCAGATCCTCCTGCATTTCAGTACAATTTTCCATTGTTGCAACCTCTCGATACACCACAGCATCATCTGCAAAAAGCCTCAGTGAACTTCCGATGTCTTCCACCAGGTCATTTATGTATATTGTGAATAGCAACGGTCCTATGACACTCCCCTGCAGCACACCTGAAATCACTCTTACTTCGGAAGACTTCTCTCCATTGAGAATGACGTGCTGCGTTCTGTTATCTAGGAACTCCTCAATCCAATCACACAATTGATCTGATAGTCCGTATGCTCTTACTTTGTTCATTAAACGACTATGGGGAACTGTGTCAAACGCCTTGCGGAAGTCAAGAAACACGGCATCTACCTGTGAACCCGTGTCTAAGGCCCTCTGAGTCTCGTGGACGAATAGCGCGAGCTGGGTTTCACACGATCGTCTTTTTCGAAACCCATGCTGATTCCTACAGAGTAGATTTCTAGTCTCCAGAAAAGACATTATACTCGAACATAATACGTGTTCCAAAATTCTTCAACTGATCGACGTTAGAGATATAGGTCTATAATTCTGCACATCTGTTCGACGTCCCTTCTTGAGAACGGGGATGACCTGTGCCCTTTTCCAATCCTTTGGAACGCTTCGCTCTTCTAGAGACCTACGGTACACCGCTGCAAGAAGGGGGGCAAGTTCCTTCGCGTACTCTGTGTAAAATCGAACTGGTATCCCATCAGGACCAGCGGCCTTTCCTCTTTTGAGCGATTTTAATTGTTTCTCTATCCCTCTGTCGTCTACTTCGATATCTACCATTTTGTCAACTGTGCGACAATCTAGAGAAGGAAGCACAGTGCAGTCTTCCTCTGTGAAACAGCTTTGGAAGAAGACATTTAGTAATTCGGCCTTTAGTCTGTCATCCTCTGTTTCAGTACCATTTTGGTCACAGAGTGTCTGGACATTTTGTTTTGATCCACCTACCGCTTTGACATAGGACCAAAATTTCTTAGGATTTTCTGCCAAGTCAGTACATAGAACGTTACTTTCGAATTCATTGAAAGCCTCTCGCATAGCCCTCCTCACACTACATTTCGCTTCGCGTAATTTTTGTTTGTCTGCAAGGCTTTGGCTATGTTTATGTTTGCTGTGAAGTTCCCTTTGCTTCCGCAGCAGTTTTCTAACTCGGTTGTTGTACCACGGTGGCTCTTTTCCATCTCTTACGATCTTGCTTGGCACATACTCATCTAACGCATATTGTACCATGGTTTTGAACTTTGTCCACTGATCCTCAACACTATCTGCACTTGAGACAAAACTTTTGTGTTGAGCCGTCAGGTACTCTGTAATCTGCTTTTTGTCACTTTTGCTAAACAGAAAAATCTTCCTACCTTTTTTAATATTTCTATTTACGGCTGAAATCATCGACGCAGTAACCGCTTTATGATCGCTGATTCCCTGTTCTGCATTAACTGATTCAAATAGTTCGGGTCTGTTTGTCACCAGAAGGTCTAATATATTATCGCCACGAGTCGGTTTTCTGTTTAACTGCTCAAGGTAGTTTTCAGATAAAGCACTTAAAAATATTTCACTGGATTCTTTGTCCCTGCCACCCGTTATGAACGTTTGAGTCTCCCAGTCTATATCCGGCAAATTAAAATCTCCACCCAGAACTATAACATGGTGGGGAAATCTACCCGAAATATTTTCCAAATTATTCTTCAGGTGCTGAGCCACAACAGCTGCTGACCTAGCAGGAGACTGAAGTTCAGAATTGCGACGGTATTTATGGGTTATATTCTCACTAAGAAGCTTCGAGAGTTACAGTAATCTTGGTTTGGTGCATCGGATTTATGCTGCTGGTCCACCAGCTGACGCTCCATGGTTTGTCAGCTGACCTTCAGATATGTAATCCTGGAGACTGAAGTTCTGAATTAGGACGAAAATCGGGGTAAAGTTCTCACTAGGAAGCTACGAGAGCTACAGTAAACATGCTTTGGTGCATCTAATTTAAGCTACTTGTCGAGTAGGTAGTGCTCCATGGTCCACTGCTGAATATCAGATAAGTAGTCTTGGAGACTAAAGTTCTGAATTGCGACGAATTTTCTGAGTACCATTCTCATTAGGAATGTTCGAGAGCTACAGAAAACTTGCTTTGGTGAATCGGATATAAGATACTGGTCCACGAGGTGATGCTCCATGGTTCGTCTGCTGACCTTGCAGATAAGTAGTGTTGGAGACTAAAGTTGGGTATTGCGACGAAATTTCTGGGTTGTACTCTCACTAGGAAGCTTTGAGAGTTACAGTAAACGTGCTTTGGTGCATCGGATTCAAGCTACTGGTCCACTACATGATGCTATATGGTTCCACTGCAGAACCTGCAGATAAGTAGGCTTGGAGACTAAAGTTCTGAACTGCGACGAAATTTCAGGGTTATATTATCACAAAGAAGCTTCGAGAGTTGCAGTAAACTTGCTTTGGTGCATCGGATTTAAGCTACTGTTGCACCAAGTGATGCTCCATGGTTCCACTGCTGACCTTGCAGATAAGCAGTCTTGGAGACAAAAGTTCTTAATGGCGACGAAATTTCTGGGTTTACATTTTTACAAGGAAGCTTCGAGAGCTACAGTAAACTTGCTTTGGTGCATAGGATTTAACCTACATGGACACCAGGTGATGCCTTATGGTTCCACTGCGGACCATGCAGGTAAGTAGGTTTGGAGACTAAAGTTCAGAAATGTGACTTAATTTCTGTGTTATATTCTCACTAGGAAACTTCGAGAGTTACAGTAACCTTTCTTTGGTGCTTAGAGTTCAATCTACTGGTCCACCATTTTGTACTGCATGGTTCCACTGCTGACCTTGCAGATAAGTAGGCTTGGAGACTAAAGTTCGGAATTGCGACGAAATTTCTGGGTTATATTCGCACTAGGAAGCTTCGAGAGTTACAATAAACTTGCTTTGGTGAATCTTATTTGTGATACTGGTCCACCAGGAGATGCTCCATGGTTCCACTGTAGACCTTGCAGATAAGTAGGCTTGGAGACTAAAGTTCTCAATTGCGACAAAATTTCGGTGTTATATTCTCACTAGGAAGCTTCGAGAGTTACAGGAACCTTGCTTTGGTGCATCGGATTTAAGCTACTGGTCCACCTGGTGATGCTCCATGGTTCCACTGCTGACCTAGCATATAAGTGGACTTAGAGACTGAAGTTCAGAATTGCGACGGTATATCTGGGTTATATTCTCACTAAAAATTTTCGACGCTCCATGGTTCGTCTGCTGAACTTCAGATATGTAGACTTGGAGACTAAAGTTCTGAATTGCGACGAAATTTCATGGTTACATTCTCACATGGCAGTCTAGAGAGTTACAGTAAATTCGCTTTGTTGCATCGGATTTAACCTATTGGTGCATAAGTTGATGCTCCATGGTTCCACTGCTATACTTGCAGATAAGTAGGTTTGGATACTAAACTTCTGAATTGCGACGAAATTTTTGGGTTATATTATCAAAAAGATGCTTCGAGAGTTGCAGTAAACTTGCTTTGTTGCATCGGATACAAACTACTGGTCCACTAGGTGATGCTCCATGGTTCCACTGCTGACCTTGCCGAGAAGTAGTCTTGGAGACTAAAGTTCTGAAGTACGACGAAATTTCTGGGTTACATCCTCACTAGGAAGCTTCGAGAGCTACAGTAAACTTGCTTGGTGCATCAGATTCAGGTTACAGGTCCACCAGGTGATGCTCCATGTTTACACTGCCTACCTTGCAGATAAGTTGGCTTGGATACTAAAGTGCTGAATAGCTACGAAATTTCTGGTTACCATTCTCATTAGGAAGCTTCGAGAACTACAGAAATCTGGCTTTGGTGCATAGGATTTAAGATACTGGTCTACCAGGTTATGATCCGTGGTTCCACTGCTGACCGTGCAGATAAGTAGGCTTGGAGACTAAATTTCGGAATGCGACGAAATTTCTGGGTTATATTCGCACTAGGAAGCTTCAAGAGTTACAATAATCCTGCTTTGGTGATTCTTATTCGTGATACTGGACCACCAGGTGGTGCTCCATGGTTCGTCTGCTGACCTTGCAGATAAATAGTGCTGTAGACTGAAGTTGGGTATTCCGACGCAATTTCTGGGTTATACTCTCACTAGGAAGCTTCGAGAATTACAGTAAACGTGCATTGGTGCATAGAATTCAAGCTACTGGTCCACTACGTGATCCTCCATGGTTCCACAGCAGGCCTTGCAGATAAGTAGGCCTGGAGACTAAAGTACTGAATTGCGACAAAATTTCTGGGTTATATTCTCACTAAAAAGCTTCGAGAGTTACAGTAAACTTGCTTTGGTGCATCGGATTTAACCGACTGGTCCACCATGTTATACTCCATGGTTCCACTGCTGACGCTGGACATAAGTAGGCTTGGAGACTAAAGTTCTGAACTGCCACGAAATTTCTGGGTTACATTCTCACTAGGAAGTTCGAGAGTTTCAGTAAACTTGCTTTGGTGCATCGGATTTAAATACTCTTGTCCACCAGGTGATGCTCCATGATCCACTGCTGACCTTGCAGATTAGTAGTCTTGGAGACTAAAGTTATGAATTGCGACTAAATTTCTGGGTTGCATTCTCATTAGGAAGCTTCGAGAGCTACAGAAAACTTGTTTTGGTGAAGAGTATTTAAGATACTGGTCCAATAGCTGATGCTCCATGTTGCGTCTGCTGACCTTACAGATAAGTAGTGTTGGAGACTAAAGTTGGGTATTGCTACGAAATTTCTGGGTTATACTCTCACTACGAAGCTTCGAGAGTTACAGTAAACGTGCTTTAGTGCATCGGATTAGAGCTATTGGTCCACTACGTGATGCTCCATCATTTTACTGCATAACTTGCAAATAAGTATGCATGGAGAATAAAGTACTGAATGGCGACGAAATTTCTTGGTTACATTCTCACTAGAAAGCTTCGAGAGTTACAGTAAACTTGTTTTGCAGCATCGGATTTAACCAACTGGTGCACAAGGTAATGCTCTATGGTTCCACCGCTGACCTTGCAGATAAGTAGGCTTTGAGACTAATGTTCTGAATTGCGACGAAATTTCTGGGTTTTATTCTCACAACGAAGCTCCGAGAGTTGCAGTAAACTTGCTTTGGTGCATCGGTTTTAATCTACTGGTCCACCAGGTGAAGCGGCATGGTTCCACTGCTGCCCTTGCAAATAAGTAGGTTTGGAGACTAAAGTTCTGAACTGAGACGAAATTTATGGGTTACATTCTCACTAGGAAGCTTCGAGATTTACAGTAAATGTGCTTTGGTGCATTTGATTTAAGCTACTGCTCCACCAGGTGATGCTCCATTGTTCCACTGCTCATCTTGCAGATAAGTAAGCTTGGAGACTAAAGTTCTGATTTGCGACGAAATTTATGGGTTACATTCTCACTAAGAAATTCGAGAGTTTGAGCAAACTTGCTTTGGTGCATCGGATTCAGGTTACAGGTCCTCCAGTTGATGCGGGATGGTTCCACTGCTGCCCTTGCAGATAAGTAGATTTGGAGACTAAAGTTCTGAATTGGGAAAAAATTCCTGGTTTACATTCTCACTACGAAGCTTCGAGAGTTAGAATAAAATAGCTTTGGTGAATAGGATTTGTGCAACTGGTCCACCAGGTGATGCACAATGGTTTCACTTCTGACCTTGCAGATTACTAGTCTTGGAGACTAAAGTTATGAATTGCGACTAAATTTCTGGGTTGCATTCTCATTAGGAAGCTTCGAGAGCTACAGAAAACTTGTTTTGGTGAATCGTATTTAAGATACTGGTCCAATTGGTGATGCTCCATTTTGCGTCTGCTGACCTTACAGATAAGTAGTGTTGGAGACTAAAGTTGGGTATTGCGACGAAATTTCTTGGTTATACTCTCACTACGAAGCTTCGAGAGTTACAGTATACGTGCTTTGGTGCATCGGATTAGAGCTATTGGTACACTACGTGATGCTCCATCGTTCCACTGCAGACCTTGCAAATAAGTATGCATGGAGACTAAAGTACTGAATGGCGACGAAATTTCTTGGTTACATTCTCACTAGAAAGCTTCGAGAGTTACAGTAAGCTTGTTTTGCTGCATCAGATTTAACCAACTGGTGCACGAGGTAATGCTCTATGGTTCCACCGCTGACCTTGCAGATAAGTAGGCTTTGAGACTAATGTTCTGAATTGCGACGAAATTTCTGGGTTTTATTCTCACAAAGAAGCTCTGGAAGTGCAGTAAACTTGTTTTGGTGCATCGGTTTTAATCTACTGGTCCACCAGGTGATGCGGCATGGTTCCACTGCTGCGGCATGGTTCCACAGGTGATGCGGCATGGTTCCACTGCTGCCTTGCAAATAAGTATGTTTGGAGACTAAAGTTCTGAATTGAGACGAAATTTATGGGTTACATTCTCACTAGGAAGCTTCGAGATTTACAGTAAAAGTGCTTTGGTGCATTGGATTTAAGCTACTGCTCCACCAGGTGATGATCCATTGTTCCACTGCTGATCTTGCAGATAAGTAAGCTTGGAGACTAAAGTTCTGAATTGCAAAGAAATTTCTGGGTTATATTTTCACTAGGAAGCTTCGAGAGTTACATTAACCTTTCTTTGGTGATAAGGGTTCAAGATACTGGTCCACCAGGTTATACTCCATTGTTCCACTGCTGATCTTGCAGATAAGTAGTCTTGGAGACTAAGGTTCTGATTTGCGACGAAATTTATGGGTTACATTCTCACTAGAAAGCTTCAAGAGTTACAGTAAACTTGCTTTGGTGCATCTGATTTAACCGACTGGTCCACCAGGTGATGCTCCACGGTTCCACTGCTGACCTTGCAGATAAGTAGGCTTGAATACTAAAGTACTGAATTGTGACAAAATTTCTGGGTTATATTCTCGCTAGGATGCTTCGAGAGTTGCAGTAAACTAGCTTTGGTGCATCGGAATTAAGCTACTTGTCCACCAGGTGATGCGGCATTTTTCCACTTCTGCTCTTGCAGCTAAGAAGGTTTGGAGACTAAAGTTCTGAATTGCGACGAAATTTCTGGGTTACATTCTCACTAGGAAGTTCGAGAGTTACAGTAAGCTTGCTTTGGTGCATCGGATTCAAGCTACATGTCCACTAAGTAATGCTCCATGGTTCCAAAGCTGAAATTGCAGGTAAGTTGGCTTGGAGACTGGAGTTCTGAATTGGGACAAAATTTCTTGGTTACATTCTCACTAGGAACCTTCGAGAGTTACAGTAACCTTTCTGTGGTGCTTAGGTTTCTACCTACTGGTCCACCAGGTTATACTCTATGGTTCCACCGCTGACCTTGCTGATAAGTAGGCTTTGAGACTAAAGTTCTGAATTGCCACGAAATCTCTGGGTTATATTCTTACAAAGAAGCTCCGAGAGTTGCAGTAAACTTGCTTTGGTGAATCGGTTTTAATCTACTGGTCCACCAGGTGATGCGGCATGGTTCCACTGCTGCCCTTGCAAATAAGTAGGTTTGGAGACTAAAGTTCTGAATTCCGACGAAATTTGCAGGTGACATTCTCACTATGAAGCATCGAGAGTTACAGTAAACTGTCTTTGGTGCATCGGATTTATCCTAATGGTCTACCAGGTGATACTCCATGGTTCCGCTGCTGACCTTGCAGATAAGTAGGCGTGGAGACAAAAGTTCTGAATTGCGACGAAATTTCTGGGTTACATTCTCACTAGGAAGCGTCGAGAGTTACAGTAATCTTGCTTTCGTGAATCGGATTTAAGCTACTGGTCCACCAGCCGATGCTCCATCTGATCTTACAGATAAGTTGGCTTGGAGATTAAAGTTCTGAATTGCGACGTAAAATCTTGGTTACATTCTTACTAGGAAGCTTCGAGAGCTACAGTAAATTTGTTTTGGTGCATCGGATTTAACCTACTGGTGCACAAGGTAATGCTCTATGGTTACACATGTCGGCACTAAGGACGTGTGTCGCTTTGGATCTGAGGAAAGTCTCTCTGGATTCCAGCGGCTATCTGATTTGGTGAAGGCTGCCGGTCTTGCTTACGAGATGAAGGCAGAGCTCACCATCTGCAGCATCGTTGACAGAACCGACTGCGGACCTTTGGTGCAGAGCCGGGTGGAGGGTCTGAATCAGAGGCTCAGACAGTTTTGCGACCGTATTGGCTGCAGATTCCTTGACTTGCGCCATGTGGTGGTGGGGTTTCGGGTTCCGCTGAATAGGTCAGGAGTTCACTACACTCAGCTGGCGGCTACACGGGTAGCGGAGGCTGTGTGGCGTGGACTGGGCGATTTTTTCGGTTAGAAGGCCTCCGGAAAGTGCGGAATGGGCTGCAATGTCAAAGGGTGCTTGGCAATTACAGGACGTTCTTGGATCAAGGAACAGTCGGAATTATAGTTGTAAATTGTTGTAGTTGCGCTGGAAAAGTCCCTGAGCTTCAGGCGCTAATAGAAAGCACAGAAGCTGATATCGTTATAGGTACAGAAAGCTGGCTAAAGCCTGAAATAAGTTCTGCAGAAATTTTTACGAAGTCTCTGACGGTGTTCAGGAAAGATAGATTAGGCAGAATTGGTGGTGGAGTGTTTGTGTCTGTCAGTAGTGGTTTATCTTGTAGTGAAGTCGAAGTAGATACTCCGTGCGAATTGGTGTGGGTGGAGGTTATACTTAACAGCCGAATTAAGTTAATAATTGGCTCCTTCTACCGACCCCCAGACTCCGATGATACAGTTGCGGAACCCCACTCATACGGTTATAGTTGGTGGGGACTTCAACCTACCCTCGGTATGTTGGCAAAAATACTTGTTCAAAACCGGTGGTAGGCAGAAAACGTCTTCCGAGATTGTCCTAAATGCATTCTCCGAAAATTATTTCGAGCAGTTAGTCCACGAATCTACGCGAATTGTAAATGGTTGCGAAAACACACTTGACCTCTTGGCCACAAACAATCCAGAGCTGATAGAGAGCATAATGACTGATACAGGGATTAGTGATCACAAGGTCATTGTAGCTAGGCTCAATACCATTTCTTCCAAATCCATCAGAAACAAACGCAAAATAATTTTATTTAAAAAAGCGGATAAAGTGCCACTAGAAGCCTTCCTAAAAGACAATTTCCATTCCTTCCGAACTGACTATGCGAATGTAGACGAGATGTGGCTCAAATTCAAAGATATAGTAGCAACAGCAATTGAGATATTCATACCTCATAAATTGGTAAGAGATGGAACGGATCCCCCGTGGTACACAAAAAAGGTCCGAACGCTGTTGCAGAGGCAACGGAAAAAGCATGCGAAGTTCAGAAGAACGCGAAATCCTGAAGATGGGCTAAAATTTACAGACGCGCGAAATTTGACACGTACTTCTATGCGAGATGCCTTTAATAGGTTCCACAACGAAACATTGTCTCGAAATTTGGTAGAAAATCCGAAGAAATTCTGGTCGTATGTAAAGTACACAAGCGGCAAGACGCAGTCAATACGTTCGCTGCGCAGTGCCGATGGTACTGTTATCGACGACTGTGCCGCTAAAGCGGAGTTATTGAACGCAGTTTTCCGAAATTCCTTCACCAGGGAAGACGAATGGAATATTCCAGAATTTGAAAGACGAACATCTGCTAGCATGAGTTTCATAGAAGTAGATACCTTAGGGGTTGCGAAGCAACTCAAATCGCTTGATACGGGCAAGTCTTCAGGTCCAGATTGTATACCGATTAGGTTCCTTTCAGATTACGCTGATACTATAGCTCCCTACTTAGCACTCATATACAACCGCTCGCTCACCGATAGATCTGTACCTACAGATTGGAAAATTGCGAAGATCGCACCAGTGTTCAAGAAGGGTAGTAGGAGTAATCCATTTAACTACAGACCTATATCATTGACGTCGGTTTGCAGTAGGATTTTGGAGCATATACTGTATTCAAACATTATGAATCACCTCGAAGGGAACGATCTATTGACACGTAATCAGCATGGCTTCAGAAAACATCGCTCTTGTGCAACGCAGCTAGCTCTTTATTCGCACGAAGTAATGGCCGCTATCGACAGGGGATCTCAAGTTGATTCCGTATTTCTAGATTTCCGGAAAGCTTTTGACACCGTTCCTCACAAGCGACTTCTAATCAAGCTGCGGAGCTATGGGGTATCGTCTCAGTTGTGCGACTGGATTCGTGATTTCCTGTCAGGAAGGTCACAGTTCGTAGTAATAGACGGCAAATCATCGAGTAAAACTGAAGTGATATCAGGTGCTCCCCAGGGAAGCGTCCTGGGACCTCTACTGTTCCTGATCTATATAAATGACCTGGGTGACAATCTGAGCAGTTCTCTTAGACTGTTCGCAGATGATGCTGTAATTTACCGTCTAGTAAGGTCATCCGAAGACCAGTATCAGCTGCAAAGCGATTTAGAAAAGATTGCTGTATGGTGTGTCAGGTGGCAGTTGACGCTAAATAACGAAAAGTGTGAGATGATCCACATGAGTTCCAAAAGAAATCCGTTGGAATTCGATTACTCGATAAATAGTACAATTCTCAAGGCTGTCAATTCAACTAAGTACCTGGGTGTTAAGATTACGAACAACTTCAGTTGGAAGGACCACATAGATAATATTGTTGGGAAGGCGAGCCATAGGTTGCGTTTCATTGGCAGGACACTTAGAAGATGCAACAAGTCCACTAAAGAGACAGCTTACACTACACTCGTTCGTCCTCTGTTAGAATATTGCTGCGCGGTGTGGGATCCTAACCAGGTGGGATTGACGGAGGACATCGAAAGGGTGCAAAAAAGGGCAGCTCGTTTTGTATTATCGCGTTATAGGGGAGAGAGTGTGGCAGATATGATACGCGAGTTGGGATGGAAGTCATTACAGCATAGACGTTTTTCGTCGCGGCGAGACCTTTTTACGAAATTTCAGTCACCAACTTTCTCTTCCGATTGCGAAAATATTTTGTTGAGCCCAACCTACATAGGTAGGAATGATCATCAAAATAAAATAAGAGAAATCAGAGCTCGAACAGAAAGGTTTAGGTGTTCGTTTTTCCCGCTCGCTGTTCGGGAGTGGAATAGTACAGAGATAGTATGATAGTGGTTCGATGAACCCTCTGCCAAGCATTTCATTGTGAATTGCAGAGTAGTCATGTAGATGTAGATGTAGATGTACACCGCTGACTTTGCAGATAAGGATGCTTTGAGACTAAAGTTCTGAATTGCGACGAAAATTCTGGGTTATATTCTCACAAAGAAGCACCGAGAGTTGCAATAAACTTGCTTTGGTGCATCGGTTTTAACCTACTGGTCCACCAGGTGATGCTCCATGGTTCCACTGCTGACCTTGCAGAGAAGTAGCCTTGGAACTAAAGTTCTGAACTGCGACGAAATTTCTGGGTTACATTCTTACTAGGAAGCTTGGAAAGCTACAGTAAACTTGATTTGGTGCATCGGATTTAACCTACTGGGCCACAAGGTGAGGCTCTATGGTACCACTGCTGACCTTGCAGATAAGTCGGCTTCGAGACCAAAGTTCTGAATTGCTACGAAATTTCTGGGTTATATTCTCATTGGAAGCTTCGAGAGTTACATTAACCTTTCTTTTGTGCTTAGGGATCAAACTACTAGTCCACCAGGTTATACTCCTCTGTTCCACTGCTGACCTTGCAAATAAGTAGTCTTGGAAACTAAAGTTCTGATTTGCGACGAAATTTATAGGTTACATTCTCACTAGAAAGCTTCAAGAGTTACAGTAAAATTTCTTTGGTGCATCTGATTTAACCGACTGGTCCACCAGGTGATGCTCTATGGTTCCACTGCTGACCTTGCAGATAAGTAGGCTTGGAGACTAGAGTTCTGAATTGAGACGAAGTTTCTGAGTAACATTCTCATTAGGAAGCTTCGAGAGCTACAGAAAACTTGCTATGGTCCATTGGCTTCAAGCTACTAGTCCACATGGTGATGCTCCATGGTTCCACTGCTGACCTTGCAGATAATTAGGTATGGAGACTAATGTTCTGAATCGCGACAAAATTTCTGGGTTGTATTCTCACTAGGAAGCTTCGAGATATACAGTAAACTTGCTTTGGTGCATCGCATTCAAGCTTCTGGTCCACCAGGTGATGGTCTTTGTTCCACTGCTGACATTGCAAGTAAGTAGAATTGGAGACTAAAGTACTGAATTGCGACGAAATTTCTGTGTTTTATTCCACTAGGAAGCTTCGAGAGGTACAGTAAACGTACTTTGGTGCATCGCATTGAAGCTACTGGACCACCAGCTGATGCTCCATAATTCCAATGCTGAATTTGCAGATAAGTAGGTTTGGAGACAAAAGTTCTGAATTGCGACGAAACGTCTGGGTTATATTCTCACTAGGAAGCTTCCAGAGTCACAGTAAACTTGCTTTGGGGCGTCGGACTTAACCTACTGGTCCTACAGGTGATGCCCCATGGTTCCACTGCTGGCCTTGCAGATAAGTACGCTTGGTGACAAAAGTTCATAATTGCGACGAAATTTCTGGGTTACATTCTCACTAGAAAGCTTCGAGAGTTACAGTAAATTTGCTTTGGTGCATCGGAATTAAGCTACTGGTCCACCAGGTGATGCTCCATGGTTCGTCTGCTGACCTTGCAGATAAGTAGAGTTGGAGACTTAAGTTGGCTATTGCGACGAAATTTCTGGGTTATACTCTCACTAGGAAGCTTCGAGAATTACAGTAAACGTGCTTTGATGCAGCGCATTCAAGCTACTGGTCCACTACATGATGCTCCATGGTTCCACTGCAGACCTTGCAGATAAGTATGCGTGGAGACTAAAGTTCTGATTTGCGACGAAATTTCTTTGTTGCATTCTCACTAGGAAGCTTCGAGAGTTACAGTAAATTGGCTTTGTTGCATCTGATTTAACCTACTGGTGCACAAGGTGATGCTCTATAATTCCACTGCTGACCTTGCAGACAAGTAGGCATGGAGACTAAAGTTCAGAATTGCGACGAAATTTCTGTGTTTTATTCCACTAGGAAGCTTCGAGAGGTACAGTAAACTTGCCTTGGTGCAGCGCATTCAAGCTACTGGTCCACCAGGTGATGCTCCATAAATCCACTGCTGAAATTGCAGATAAGTAGGCTTTGAGACCAAAGTTCTGAATTGCTACGAATTTTTTGGGTTATATACTCACTAGGAAGCTTCGAGAGTTACAGTAAACTTGCTTTGGTGCATCTGATTTAAGCAACTGGTCCACCAGGTAACGCTCCATGGTTCCACTGCTGTTCTTGCAGATTAGTAGGCTTGGAGACTAAAGTTCTGAATGCGACGATATTTCTGGGATATACTCTCACTAGGAAGCTTCGAGAGTTACAGTAAACGGGCTTTGCTGCATCGGATTTAACCTACTCGTCCACCAGGTCATGCTCCTTGGCCCCACTGCAGGCCTTCTGTAAAGTATGCTTCGAGACTAAAGTTCTGTATTGCGACGAAATTTCTGGGTTATATTCTCACTGAGAAGCTTCGAGAGCTTCAAGCATCCTAGTGGGAATGCAACCAACAAATTTCATTGCAATTCAGAACTTTAGTCTCCAAGCCTACTTATCCTTAAGGTCAGCAGTGGAATCAAGGAGCATCACCTGGTGGACCAATAGCTTAAATCCGATGCACCAAAGCAAATTTACTGTATCTCTGGAAGCTTCCTAGTGAAAATGGAACCCAGAAATTTCGTTGCAATTATAAATGTTAGTCTCAAAGCCTACTTATCTCGATTGGCAGCAGTGGACCTATGGAGCATCAGCTGGTGGACCAGTAGCATAAATCCCATGCTTCAAAGCAAGTTTACTGTAACTCCCAAAGCATCCTAGTGAGAATGTAACCCAGAAATTTTGTCGCAATTCAGAACTTTAGTCTCCAAGCCTACGTATCTGCAAGGTCGGCATTGGAACCATGGACCATCACCTGGTTTAACAGTAGCTTAAATCCGATGCAGCAAAGCAAGTTTACTGTAACTATCGAAGCTTCTTGATGGGAATGTAACCCCGAAATTTCGTCGCAATTCAGAACTTTAGTCCTCAAGCCTACTTATCTGCAAGGTCAGCAGTGCAACGATGGAGCATCACCTGGTAGATCAGTAGCCTAAATCCGATGCACCAAAGGAAGTTTACTGTAACTCTCGAAGCTTCCTTGTGAGAATGTAACATTGAAATTTCGTCGCTATTCAGAACATTAATCACCAATTCCACTTATCAGCAAGGTTAGCAGTGGAACCATGGAGCATCACCTCGTGGACCAGTGGTTAAATCCGATGAACTAAAGAAAGTTTACTGTAACTCTCGAAGCTTCCTAGTGAGAATGTAACCCAGAAAAATCGTCGCTATTCAGAACTTTAAACTCCAAGACTACTTATTTGCAAAGTCAGCAGTGTAACCTTGTAGCATCACCTGGTGGACCAGTAGCTTAAATCCGATGCACCAAAGCAAGTTTACTGTAACTCTCGAAGCTTCCTAGTGAAAATAGTGAGACATTTCGTCGCTATTCAGAACTTGCATCTAGAAGACTACTTATTTGCAAGTTCAGCAGTGTAACCTTGTAACATCACCTGGTGGACAAGTAGCTTAAATCCGATGCACCAAAGCAAGTTTACAGTAACTCTCGAAGATTACTAGTGATAATGTAACCCAGAAATTTCGTCGCAATTCGAATCTTTAATCTCCAAGACTACTTATTTGCAAAGTCAGCAGAGTAACCTTGTAGCATCACCTGGTGGACCAGCAGCTTATATCCGATGCACCAAAGCAAGTGTACTGTAGATGTCGAAGCTGCGCAGTGTGAATATAACCCATAAATTTCGTCGCTATTCAGAAATTGTATCTCCAAGCCCACTTTACTGCAAGGTCAGCAGTGTAACCATGTAGCATCAAATGGTGGACCAGTAGCTTAAATCCGATGCACCAAACCAAGTTTACTGTAACTCTCGAAGCTTCCTAGTGAGAATATAACTAAGAAATATGGTCGCAATTTAGAACTTTAGTCACCAAGCATACTTATCTGCAAGGCCATCAGTGGAACCATGGAGCATCACCTGGTGCACTAGTAGGTTAAATCCGATGCACCAAAGCAAGTTTACTGTAGCTCTCGAAGCTTCCTACTGAGAATGTAACCCAACAGTTTCGTCGCAATTCAGAACTTTAGTCTCGAAGCCTACTTTACTGCAAGGTCACCAGTGGAACAATGGAGTATCACCTGGTGGACCGGTAGGTTAAATCCGATGCACCAAAGCAAGTTTACTGTAATTCTCGAAGCTTCCTAGTGAGAATATAACTAAGAAATATGGTCGCAATTTAGAACTTTAGTCACCAAGCATACTTATCTGCAAGGCCATCAGTGGAACCATGGAGCATCACCTGGTGCACTAGTAGGTTAAATCCGATGCACCAAAGCAAGTTTACTGTAGCTCTCGAAGCTTCCTACTGAGAATGTAACCCAACAGTTTCGTCGCAATTCAGAACTTTAGTCTCGAAGCCTACTTTACTGCAAGGTCACCAGTGGAACAATGGAGTATCACCTGGTGGACCAGTAGGTTAAATCCGATGCACCAAAGCAAGTTTACTGTAATTCTCGAAGCTTCCTAGTGAGAATGTAACCCAGATATTTCGTCGCTGTTCAGAACATTAATCAGGAAAGACTACTTATTTGCAAGGTCAGCAGTGAAACCATGGGGCATTACCTGGCGGACCAGTAACTTAAATCCGTTGTACATAAGCAAGTTTACTGTAGCTCTCGAAGCTTCTTAGTGAGAATATAACACAAAAGTTTTGTCCCAATTCAGAACTTTAGTCTCCAAGCCTACATATCTGCAAGGTCAGCAGTGGAACCATGAAGCATCACCTTGTGGAACAGTAGCTTCAATTCTAAGCAACAAATCAAGTTTACTGTAACTCTCGTCGTTTCCTAGTTGGAATATAACCCAGAACTTTCATCTCAATTCAGAACCTTAGTCTCCAAGCCCACTTATCTGGAATTTCTTAAGTGGATCAATGGAGCATCACCTGGTGGACCAGTAGCTCAAATCCGTTGCACACAAGCAAGTTTACTGTAACTCTCGAAGCTTCCTAGTGAGAATGTAACCCAGAAATTTCGTCGCTATTCAGATCATTAATCTCCATGCCCACTTATCTGCAAGATTAGCAGTGGAACCATGGAGCATCACCTGGTGCACCAGTAGGTGAAATCCGATACACCAAAGAAAGTTTACTGTAACTCTCGAAGATTCCTAGTGAGAATGTAACCCAGAAAATTCGTCGCTATTCAGTACTGTAATCTCCAAGACTACTTATTTGCAAGGTTTGCAGTGTAACCATGGAGCATCACCTGGTGGACCAGTAGATTAAATCAGATACACCAAAGAACGTTTACTGTAACTCTCGAAGATTCCTAGTGAGAATGTAACCCAGAAAATTCGTCGCTATTCAGTACTGTGATCTCCAAGACTACTTATTTGTACTTTCTGCAGTGTAACCATGGAGCATCACCTGGTGCAATAGTAGGTTAAATCCAATGCAACAAAGCAAGTTTACTGTAGCTCTCGAAGCTTCCCAGTGATAATATAACACAGAAATTTCATCGCAATTCAGAACTTTAGTCTCGTAGCCTACTTTACTTCAAGGCCAGCAGTGGAACCATGTAGCT
Organism: Schistocerca gregaria; assembly: GCF_023897955.1. NCBI lineage: Eukaryota > Metazoa > Arthropoda > Insecta > Orthoptera > Acrididae > Schistocerca > Schistocerca gregaria. The sequence goes on along the minus strand of NC_064925.1, from coordinate 43,089,035 downwards.
TCAGCTGCTGGACCAGTTAGGTTTAATCCAACGCACCAAAGCAAGTTTACTATAACTCTCGAAAGTTCCTAGTGAGAATGTAACCCAGATATATAGTCGATATTCAGAACTTTAATCTCCAAGACTACTTATTTGCAAGATCAGCAGTGAACCATGGGGCATTACCTGGTGGACCAGTAACTGAAATCCGTTGTACATAAGCAAGTTTACTGTAGCTCTCGAAGCTTCTTAGACAGAATATAACCCAAAAGTTTTGTCCCAATTCAGAACATTAGTCTCCAAGCCTACATATCTGCAAGGTCAGCAGTGGTACCAAGGAGCATCAATTGGTGCACCAGTAGGTTAAATCCGGTGTTCCAAAGCAAGTTTACTGTAGCTCTCGAAGCTTCCCAGTGAGAATATAACACAGAAATTTCGTCGCAATTCAGAACTTTAGTCTCGAAGATTACTTTACTGCAAGGCCAGCAGTTGAACCATGGACATCACCTGGTGCACCAGTAAGTTAAATCCGATTCACCAAAGCAAGTTTACTGTAGCTCTCGAGGCTTCCCAGTGAATATATAACCCAGAAATGTCGTCGCAATTCAGAACTTTAGTCTCGAAACCTACATTACTGCAAGGCCAGCAGTGGAACCAGGGAGAATCACCTGGTGGACCATTAGGTTAAATTCGATGCACCTGAGCAAGTTTACTGTAACTCACGAAGCTTGCTAGTGAGAATGTAACCCAGAAATATTGTCGCTATTAAGAACTTGTATCTCCAAGGCTACTTATTTGCAAAGTCAGCCGTGTAACCATGGAGCATCACCTGGTGGACCAGTAGCTTAAATCCGATGCAGCAAAGCAAGTTTACTGTAGTTCTCGAAGCTTCCCAGTGAATATATAATCCAGAAATTTCATCGCAGTTCAGAACTTTAGTCTCGAAGACTACTTTACTGCAAGGCCAGCAGTAAAACCAGGGAGCATCAAATGGTGGACCAGTAGGTTAAATTCGATGCACCAAAGCAAGTTTGTGTAACTCTCGAAGCTTCCTAGTGAGAATGTAACCAAGAAATATCGTCGCTATTCAAAACATTAATCTCCAAGGCTACTTATTTGCAAGGTCAGCAGTGTATCCATGGAGCATCACCCGGTGGACCAGTAGCTTTAATCCGATGCACCAAAGCAAGTTTTCTGTTGCTCTCGAAGCTTCCCAGTGAATATAGAACCCAGAAATGTCGTTGCAGTTCAGAACTTTAGTCTCGAAACCTACATTACCGCAAGGCCAGCAGTGGAACCAGGGAGAATCACCTGGTGGAACATTAGGTTAAATTCGATGCACTAAAGCAAGTTTACAGTAACCCTCGAAGCTTCCTAGTGGGAATGTAACCCAGAAAATTCGTCATTATTCAGTACTTTCATCTCCAAGATTACTTATTTGCAAGTTCAGCAGTGTAACCATGGAGCATCACCTGGTGCACCAGGAGCTTAAATCCGATGCACCAAAGCAAGTTTACTGTAATTCTCGAAGCTTCCTAGTGAGAATGTAACCCACAAATTTCGTCGCTATTCAGAACTTTAATCTCCAAGCATACTTATCTGTAAGGTCAGCAGTGGAACCATGGAGCATCACCTGGTGGACAAATAGATTAAATCTGATGCTTCAAAGCAAGTTAACTGTATTTCTCGAAGCTTCCTAGTGAGAATGTAACCCAGAAATTTCGTCGCTAATCAGAATTTTACTCACTAAGGCTACTTATTACCAAAGTCAGCTGTGTAACCATGGAGCATCGCCTGGTGGACCAGTAGCTAAAATCCGAAGCACCAAAGCAAGTTTACTGTAACTCTCGAAGCTTCGTAGTGAGAATGTAACCCAGAAATTTCGTCTCAGTTGAGAACTTAAATCTCCAAGAGTACTTATTTGCAAGATCAGCATTGCAACCATGGAGCATCACCTGGTGGACCAGTAGCTTGAATCAGTTGCACATAAGCAAGTTTACTGCAGCTCTCGAAGCTTCATAGTGAGAATATATCCCAAACGTTTTGTCCCAATTCAGAACTTTAGTCTCCAAGCCTACTTATGTGCAAGGTCAGCAGTGAAACCATGAATCATCACCTTCTGGAACAGTAGTTTGAATCCTAAGCAACAAATCAAGTTTGCTGTAACTCTCGACGCTTATTAGTTGGAATATAACCCAGAACTTTAATCTCAATTCATAATCTTAGTCTCCAAGCCTACTTATCTGGAATATCAGGAGTGGAACAATGGAGCATCACCTGGTGGACCAGTAGCTTAAATCCGTTGCACCAAAGCAAATTAACTGTAACTCTCGAAGCTTCCTAGTGAGAATGTAACCCAGAAATTTCGTCGCAATTCAGAACTTTAGTCGCCAAGACTACTTATTTGCAAGGTCAGCAGTGTAACCATGAAGCATTACCCCGGGAACCAGTAGCATTAATCCGATGCAACAAACCACATTTACTGTAACCTTCAAAGCTTCCTAGTGAGAATGTAACCCAGAAATTTCGTCGATATTCAGAACGTTAATCTCCAAGACAATTTATTTGCAAGGTCAGCTTTGTAACCATGGATCATCACCTAGTGGACCAGTAGCTCAAATCCGATGCACAAAAGCAAGTTTACTGTATCTCTCGAAGCTTCACAGTGAGAATATAAACAAGAAATTTCGTCGCAATTAGGAACATTATTCTCGACGCCTACTTTACTGCAAATACACCAGTGAACCTTGGAGCAACGCCTGGTGGACCAGTAGGTTAAATCCGATGCACCAAAGATAGTTTACTTTTATTCTCGAAGCTTCCTAGTGAGAATGGAACCCAGAAATATCGTCGTTATTCAGAACTTTAATCTCAAAGACTACTTATTTGCAAGGTCAGCAGTGTAACCATGGAGCATCACCATGTGGACCAGTAGCTTAAATCCGGTGCACAAAAGCAAGTTAACTGTAACTCTCGAAGCTTCCTAGTGAGAATGTAACCCAGAAATTTCGTCGCTATTTACAACTTTAATCTCAATGCCTACTTATCTGCAAGGACAGCAGTGGAGCCATGGAACATCACCTGGTGCACCAGAAGGTTAAATACTGTGCACCAAAGCAAGTTTACTGTAGCTCTCGAAGCTTTATAGTGAGAATATAACCCAGAAATTTCGTCGCAATTCAGAACTTCAGTCTCGAAGTCTACTTTACCTAAAAACCACCAGTGAACCATGGAGCATCACCTGATGGACCAGTAGGTTAAATCCGATGCACCAAAGATAGTTTACTTTAACTCTTGAAGCTTCCTAATGACAACGTAACCCAGAAATATCGTTGCTATTCAGAAATTTTTTCTCCAAGACTACTTATTTGTAAGATCAACAGTGTAACCATGGAGAATCACCTGGTGGAACAATAGCTTTAATCCGATGCAACAAACCACGTTTACTGTAACTCTCGAAGCTTCCTAGTGAGAATGTAACCCAGCACTTTCGTCGCTATTCAGTACTTTAATCTCGAAGATAACTTATTTGCATGTTCAGCAGTGTAACCATGGAGCATCACCTGGTGGACCAGTAGCTTAAATCCGATGCACGAAAGCAATTTTACTGTAACTCTCGAAGCTTCCTAGTGAGAATGTAACCCAGAAATTTCGTCGCTATTCAGAACATTAATCTACATGCCCACTTATCTGCAAGATCAGCAGTGGTACCATGGAGCATCACCTGGTGGACCAGTAGCTTTAATCCGATGCAACAAACCACGTTTACTGTAGCTCTCGAAGCTTCACAGTGAGAATATAACCCAGAAATTTCGTCGCAATTCAGAAATTCAGTCTCGAAGCTTACTTTATCTAAAAACCACTAGTGGAACCATGGAGCATCACCTGATGGACCAGTAGGTTAAATCCGATGTACCAAAGCAAGTTTACTGTAGCTCTCGAGGCTTCCCAGTGAGAATATAACACAGAAATTTCGTCGCAATTCACAACTTTAGTCTCGAAGCCTACTTTACTGCAAGGCCTGCAGTGGAACCATGGAGCATCACCTGGTGCACCAGTAGGTTAAAACCGATGCACCAAAGCAAGTTTACTGTAACCCTCGAAGCTTCCTAATGAGAATATAACCTAGAAATTTCGTCGCAATTCAGAACTTTAGTCTCGAAACCTACATTACTGCAAGGCCAGCAGTGGAACCAGGGAGAATCAGCTGGTGGACTATTAGGTTAAATTCGATGCACCAAAGCAAGTTTACTGTAACTCTCGATGCTTGCTAGTGAGAATGTAACCCTGAAATATCGTCGCAATTCAGAACTTGTATCTCCAAGACTACTTATTTGCAAGGTCAGCTGTGTAACCATGGAGCATCACCTGGTGGACGAGTAGCTTAAATCCGATGCACCAAAGCAAGTTTACTGTAGCATTCGAAGCTTCCCAGTGAATATATAATCCAGAAATTAAATCGCAATTAAGAAATTTGGTCTCGAAGCCTACTTTACTGCAAGGCCAGCAGTGGAAGCAGGAAGCATCACCTGGTGGACCACTTGGTTAAATCCGTTGCACATAAGCAATTTTACTGTACCTCTCGAAGCTTCCTAGTGAGAATGTAACCCAGAAACTTCGTCGCTAATCAGTATTTTATTCACCTAGACTACTTATTAGCAATGTCAGCTGTGTAACCATGGAGCATCGCCTGGTGGACCAGTAGCTTAAATCCGATGCACTAAAGCAAGTTTACTGTAACTCTCTAAGATTCCTAGTGAGAATGTAACCCAGAAATTTCGTCGCTATTCTGTACTTTAATCTCCAAGACTACTTTTTGCAAGTTTAGCAGTGTAACCATGGAGCATCACCTGGTGGACCAATAGCTTAAATTCGATGCACCAAAGCAAGTTCACTGTAACTCTCGAAGCTTCCTAGTGAGAATGTAAACCAGAAATTTCGTCGCTATTCAGAACATTAATCTCCATGCCCACTTATCGGCAAGATCATTAGTGGAACCATGGAGCATCACCTGGTGCACCAGTAGGTTAAATCCAATGCACCAAAGCAAGTTTACTGTAGCTCTCGAAGCTTCCCAGTGCGAATATAACACAGAAATTTCGTCGCAATTCAGAACTTTAGTCTCGAAGATTACTTTACTGGAAGGCCAGCAGTTGAACCATGGAGCATCACCTGGTGGACCAGTAGCTTAAATCCGATTCACCAAAGCAAGTTTACTGTAGCTCTCGAAGCTTCCCAGTAAGTATATAACCCAGAAATGTCGTCGCAATTCAGAACTTTAGTCTCGAAGCCTACTTTACTGCAAGGCCAGCAGTGGAACCAGGGTGAATCACCTGGTGGACCATTAGGTTAAATTCGATGTTCCAAAGGAAGTATACTGTATCTCTCGAAGCTTCCTAGTGAGAATGTAACCCAGAAATATCGTCGCCATTCAGAACTTGTATCTCCAAGACTACTTATTTGCAACTTCAGCAGTGAAACAATGGAGCATCACTTGATGGACCAGTAGCTTAAATCCGATGCACAAAGCAAGTTTACCGTAACTCTCCAAACTTCCTTGTGAGAATGTAACCTAGAAATGTCGTAGCTATTCAGTAATTCAATCTCCAAGCCTACTTATCAGCAGGGTCAGCAGTGGAACCATGGAGAGTCACCTGGTGCACCAATAGGTTAAATCTGATGCACCAAATCAAGTTTACTGTAACTCTCTTAGCTTAATAGTGAGAATAAAACCCATAAATGTCATCGCAATTTAGAACTTTAGACTCCAAGATTACTTATCTGCAAGGCCATCTGTGGAACCATGGAGCATCACCTGACCGACCAGTAGGTAAAATCCGATGCACCAAAGCAAGTTTACTGTAGCTCTCGAAGCTTCACAGTGAGAATATAACCCAGAAATTTCGTCGCAATACAGAACTTTAGTCTCGAAGTCTACTTTACTGCAAAGCCTGCAGTGGGGCCAAGGAGCATCACCTGGTGGACGAGTATGTTAAATCCGATGCACCAAAAGAAGTTTACTGTAACTCTCGAAGCTTGCTAGTGAGAATGTAACCCTGAAATATCGTCGCTATTCAGAACTTGCATCTCCAAGACTACTTATTTGCAAGGTCAGTCGTGTAACCATGGAGCATCACCTGTGGACGAGTAGCTTAAATTCCATGCGCCAAAGCAAGTTTACTGTAGCTCTCGAAGCTTCCCAGTGAATATATAATCCAAAAATTTCATCGCAACTAAGAACTTTAGTCTCGAAGCCTACTTTACTGCAAGGCCAGCAGTGGAACCATATAGCATCACCTGGTGGACCAGTTAGGTTAAATCCGACGCACCAAAGCAAGTTTACTGTAATTCTCGAAGCTTCCTAGTGAGAATGTAACCCAGATATATCGTCGATATTCAGAACTTTAATCTCCACGACTACTTATTTGTAAGTTAAGCAGTGGAACCGTGAAGCATCACCTTGTGTAACAGTAGCTTGAATCCAAAGCAGCAAATCAAGTTTACTGTAAGTCTCGAAGCTTCCTAGTTTGAATACAACCCAGATCATTAATCTCAACTCAGAACCTTGGTCTCCAAGCCTACTTATCTGGAATATCGGAAGTTGAACAATGGAGCATCACCTAGTTCACCAGTAGGTTAAATCCGATGCACCAAAGCAAATTAACTGTAATTCTCAAAGCTTCCTAGTGAGAATGTAACCCAGAAATTTCGTCGCAATTCAGAACTTTAATCTCCAAGACTACTTATTTGAAGGTCAGCAGTGTAACTATGGAGCATCACCTGGTGGACCAGTATCTTAAATCAGATGCACCAAAGAAAGTTTACTGTAACTCTCGAAGCTTCCTAGTGAGAATGTAACGCAGAAATTTCGTCGCTTTTCACAACTTTAGTCGCCAAGATTACTTATTTGCAAGGTCAGCAGTGTAACCATGGAGCATCACGCGGTTGACCAGTAGCTTTAATCCGAAGCAACAAACGACGTTCACTGTAACTCCCGAAGCTTCCTAGTGAGAATGTAACCCAGAAATTTCGTCGCTATTCGGAACATTAATCTCCAAAACTACTTATCTGCAAGGTCAGCAGTGACACCATGGAGCATCACCTGGTAGACCAGTAGCACAAATCCGATGCACAAAAGCAAGTTTACTGTAACACTCGAATCTTCCTAGTGAGAATGTAACCCAGAAATTTCGTCGCTATTCACAACTTTAATCTCCATGCCTACTTATCTGCAAGGTCAGCAGTGGAACCATGGTGCATCACCTGGTGCACGAGTAGGTTTAATACTGTGCACGAAAGCAAGTTTACTGTAGCTCTCGAAGCTTCACAGTGAGAATATAACCCAGAAACATCGTCGCAATTCAGAATTTTAGTCTCGAAGCATACTTTACTGCAAATCACCAGTGGAACCATGGAGCATCAGCTGGTGGACCAGCATGTTAAATCCAATCCGCCAAAGATAGTTTACATTAACTCTCGAAGCTTCCTAGTGAGAGTGTAACCCAGAAATATCGTCGCTATTCAGAACTTTAATCTCCAAGACTACTTATTTGCAAGGTCAGCAGTGTAACCATGGAGCATCACCTGGTGGACTAGTAGATTAAATCCGATGCACCAAAGCAAGTTTACTGTAACTCTCTAAGATTCCTAGTGAGAATGTAACCCAGAAATTTCGTCGCTATTCTGTACTTTAATCTCCAAGACTACTTTTTGCAAGTTTAGCAGTGTAACCATGGAGCATCACCTGGTGGACCAGTAGCTTAAATTCGATGCACCAAAGCAAGTTCACTGTAACTCTCGAAGCTTCCTAGTGAGAATGTAAACCAGAAATTTCGTCGCTATTCAGAACATTAATCTCCATGCCCACTTATCGGCAAGATCATTAGTGGAACCATGGAGCATCACCTGGTGCACCAGTAGGTTAAATCCAATGCACCAAAGCAAGTTTACTGTAGCTCTCGAAGCTTCCCAGTGCGAATATAACACAGAAATTTCGTCGCAATTCAGAACTTTAGTCTCGAAGATTACTTTACTGGAAGGCCAGCAGTTGAACCATGGAGCATCACCTGGTGGACCAGTAGCTTAAATCCGATTCACCAAAGCAAGTTTACTGTAGCTCTCGAAGCTTCCCAGTAAGTATATAACCCAGAAATGTCGTCGCAATTCAGAACTTTAGTCTCGAAGCCTACTTTACTGCAAGGCCAGCAGTGGAACCAGGGTGAATCACCTGGTGGACCATTAGGTTAAATTCGATGTTCCAAAGGAAGTATACTGTATCTCTCGAAGCTTCCTAGTGAGAATGTAACCCAGAAATATCGTCGCCATTCAGAACTTGTATCTCCAAGACTACTTATTTGCAACTTCAGCAGTGAAACAATGGAGCATCACTTGATGGACCAGTAGCTTAAATCCGATGCACAAAGCAAGTTTACCGTAACTCTCCAAACTTCCTTGTGAGAATGTAACCTAGAAATGTCGTAGCTATTCAGTAATTCAATCTCCAAGCCTACTTATCAGCAGGGTCAGCAGTGGAACCATGGAGAGTCACCTGGTGCACCAATAGGTTAAATCTGATGCACCAAATCAAGTTTACTGTAACTCTCTTAGCTTAATAGTGAGAATAAAACCCATAAATGTCATCGCAATTTAGAACTTTAGACTCCAAGATTACTTATCTGCAAGGCCATCTGTGGAACCATGGAGCATCACCTGACCGACCAGTAGGTAAAATCCGATGCACCAAAGCAAGTTTACTGTAGCTCTCGAAGCTTCACAGTGAGAATATAACCCAGAAATTTCGTCGCAATGCAGAACTTTAGTCTCGAAGTCTACTTTACTGCAAAGCCTGCAGTGGGGCCAAGGAGCATCACCTGGTGGACGAGTATGTTAAATCCGATGCACCAAAAGAAGTTTACTGTAACTCTCGAAGCTTGCTAGTGAGAATGTAACCCTGAAATATCGTCGCTATTCAGAACTTGCATCTCCAAGACTACTTATTTGCAAGGTCAGTCGTGTAACCATGGAGCATCACCTGTGGACGAGTAGCTTAAATTCCATGCGCCAAAGCAAGTTTACTGTAGCTCTCGAAGCTTCCCAGTGAATATATAATCCAAAAATTTCATCGCAACTAAGAACTTTAGTCTCGAAGCCTACTTTACTGCAAGGCCAGCAGTGGAACCATATAGCATCACCTGGTGGACCAGTTAGGTTAAATCCGACGCACCAAAGCAAGTTTACTGTAATTCTCGAAGCTTCCTAGTGAGAATGTAACCCAGATATATCGTCGATATTCAGAACTTTAATCTCCACGACTACTTATTTGTAAGTTAAGCAGTGGAACCGTGAAGCATCACCTTGTGTAACAGTAGCTTGAATCCTAAGCAGCAAATCAAGTTTACTGTAAGTCTCGAAGCTTCCTAGTTTGAATACAACCCAGATCATTAATCTCAACTCAGAACCTTGGTCTCCAAGCCTACTTATCTGGAATATCGGAAGTTGAACAATGGAGCATCACCTAGTTCACCAGTAGGTTAAATCCGATGCACCAAAGCAAATTAACTGTAATTCTCAAAGCTTCCTAGTGAGAATGTAACCCAGAAATTTCGTCGCAATTCAGAACTTTAATCTCCAAGACTACTTATTTGAAGGTCAGTAGTGTAACTATGGAGCATCACCTGGTGGACCAGTATCTTAAATCAGATGCACCAAAGCAAGTTTACTGTAACTCTCGAAGCTTCCTAGTGAGAATGTAACGCAGAAATTTCGTCGCTATTCAGAACTTTAATCTCCAAGACAACTTATTTGCAAGTTCAGCAGTGTAACGATGGAGCATCACCTGGTGGACCAGTAGGTTAAATCCAATGCACCAAAGCAAATTTTTTGTAACTCTCGAAGCTTCCTAATTACAATGTAACCCAGAAATTTCGTCGCTATTCTGTACTTTAATCTCCGAGACTACTTTTTTGCAAGGTCAGCAGCGTAACCATGGAGCATCACCTGGTGGACCAGTAGCTTAAATCCAATGCACCAAAGCAGGTTTACTGTAACTCTCGAAGCTTCCTAGTGAGAATGTAACCCAGAAATTTCGTCGCTATTCAGAACATTAATCTCCATGCCCACTTATCTGCAAGATAAGCAGTGGTACCATGGAGCATCACCTGGTGCACCAGTAGGTTAAATCCGATGTACTAAAGCAAATTTACTGTAGCTCTCGAAGCTTCCCAGTGAGAATATAAACAGAAATTTCATCGCAATTCACAACTTTAGTCTCGAAGCCTACTTTACTGCAAAGCCAGCAGTTGAACCATCTAGCATCACCTGGTGCACCAGTAGCATAAATCCGATTCACCAAAGCAAGTTTACTGTAGCTCTCGAATTTTCCCAGTGAATATATAACCCAGAAATGTCGTCGCAATTCAGAACCTTAGTCTCGAAGCCTACTTTACTGCAAGGCCTGCAGTGGAACCATGGAGCATCACCTGGTGCACCAGTATCTTAAATCAGATGCACCAAAGCAAGTTGACTGTAACTCTCGAAGCTTCCTAGTGAGAATGTGACGCAGAAATTTCGTCGCTATTCAGAACTTTAATCTCCAAGACTACTTATTTGCAAGGTCAGCAGTGTAACTATGGAGCATCACCTGGTGGACCAGTATCTTAAATCAGATGCACCAAAGCAAGTTTACTGTAACTCTCGAAGCTTCCTAGTGAGAATGTAACGCAGAAATTTCGTCGCTATTCAGAACTTTAATCTCCAAGACTACTTATTTGCAAGTTAAGCAGTGTAACTATGGAGCATCACCTGGTTGACCACTAGCTTAAATCCGTTGCAAATAAGCAAGTTTACTGTAGCTCTCGAAGTTTCCTAGTGAGAATGTAACCCAGAAATTTCGTCGCTCTTCACAACTTTAATCTCCTGCCTACTTATCTGCAAGGTCAGCAGTGGAACCATGGAGCATCACCTGGTGCACCAGTAGGTTAAATACTGTGCACCAAAGCAAGATAACTGTAGCTCTCGATGTTTCACAAAGAGAATATAACCCAGAAATTTCGTCGCAATTCAGAACATTAGTCTCGAAGCCTACTTTACAGCAAATCCACCAGTGGAACCATGGAGCATCACCTGGTGACCTGTACGTTAAATCCGATGCACCAAAGCATTTTACTGTAGCTCTCGAAGCTTCACAGTGAGAATATAACCCAGAAATTTCGTCGCAATTCAGAACTTTAGTCTCGAAGCATACTTTACTGCAAATCCACCAGTGGAACCATGGAGCATCACCTGGTGGACCAGTAGGTTAAATCCGATGCATCAAAGATAGTTTACTGTAACTCTCGAAGCTTCCTAGTGAGAATGTAACCAGAAATATCGTCGCTATTCAGAACTTTAATGTCCAAGACTACTTATTTGCAAGGTCAGCAGTGTAACCATGGAGCATCACCTGGTGGACCAGTAGATTAAATCCGATGCACCAAAGCAAGATTACTGTAACACTCGAAGCTTCCTGTTGAGAATGCAACCCAGATATTTCGTCGCTATTCACAACTTTAATCTCCATGCCTACTTATCTGCAAGGTCAGCAGTGGAACCATAGCACATCACCTGGTGCAACAGTAGGTTAATTACTGTGTACCAAAGCAAGTTTACTGTAGCTCTCGAAGCTTCCCAGTGAGAATATAACACAGAGATTTGGTCGAAATTCAGAAACCTAGTTTCGAAGCCTACTTTACTGCAAGGACTGTAGTGGAACCATGGAGCATCACCTGATGGACCAGTAGGTTAAATTCGATTCACCAAAGCAAGTTTACTGTAACTCTCGAAGCTTCCTAGTGAGAATGTAACCCAGAAATTTCGTCGCTAATCAGAATTTTATTCTCCAAGACTACTTATTAGCAAGATCAGCTGTGTAACCATGGAGCATCGCCTGATGCACCATTAGGTTAAATCCGTTGCATCAATGCAAGTTTGCTGTGGCTCTCGAAGCTTCCCAGTGAGAATATAACACAGGAATTTCGTCGCAATTCAGAACTGAAGTCTCGAAGCCTACTTCACTGCAAGGCCAGCAGTGGAAACATGGAGCATCACCTGGTGGACCAGTAGGTTATATCCGATGCACCAAAGCAACTTTACTGTAACTCTCGAAGCTTCCTAGTGAGAATGTAACCCAGAATTTTCGTCGCTATTCAGAACATTAATCTCCAAGACTACTTATTTGCAAGGTCACCTGTGGTACCATGGAGCATCACCTGGTGCACAAGTAGTTTAAATCCGATGCACCAAAGCAAGTTTACTGTAACCCTCGAAGCTTCCTAATGAGAATATATCCCTGAAATTTCGTCGCAATTCAGAACTTTAGCCTCGAAACCTACTTATCTGCAAGGTCAGCAGTGGAACCATGGAGCATCACCTGGTGCACCAGTAGCTTAAATACTGTGCACCAAAGCAAGATTACTGTAGCTCTCGAAGCTTCCCAGTGAGAATATAACACAGAAATTTGGTCGCAATTCAGAACCCTAGTTTCGAAGCCAACTTTACTGCAAGGGCAGTAGTGGAACCATGGAGCATCACCTGTTGTACCAGTAGGTTAAGTCCGATGCAGCGAAGATAGTTTACTGTAACTCTCGAAGCTTGAAAGTGAGAATGTAACCCAGAAATATCGTCAGTATTCAGAACTTTATTCTCCAAGACTACTTATTGGCAAGATCAACAGTGTAATCATGGAGAATCACCTGGTGGACCAGTAGATTAAATCCGAATCACCAAAAGAAGCTTACTGTAGCTCTCGAAGCTTCCCAGTGAGGATATATCACAGAAATTTCGTCGCAATTCAGAACTTTTGCCTCGAACCCTACTTTACTGCAAGGCCAGCAGTGGAACCAGGGAGCATCACCTGGTGGACCAGTAGGTTAAATTCGATGCACCGAAGGAAGTTTACTGTAACTTTCGAAGCTTCCTAGTTGGATGTAACCCAGAAATTTCGTCACTAATCAGAATTTTATTCTCGAATACTACTTGTTTGCAAGGTCAGCAGTGTAACCATGTAGCATCAACTGGTGGACCAGTAGCTTAAATCCGATGCACCAAAGCAAGTTTTCTGTAACTCTCGAAGCCTCCTAGTGAAGATATAACCCAGAAATATAGTCGCAATGTAGAACTTTTGTCTCCAAGCGTACTTATCTTTAAGGCCAGCAGTTGAATCATAGAGCATCACCTGGTGGACCAGTATTTTAAATCCGATGCACCAAAGCAAGTTTACTGCAGCTCTCGAAGCTTCACAGTGAGAATATAACACAGAAATTTGGTGGCAATTCAGAACCCTAGTTTCTAAGCCTACTTTACTGCAAGGACAGTAGTGGAACCATGGAGCATCACCTGGTGCACAAGTAGGTTAAATCCGATGCACCAAAGCAAGTTTACTGTAACCCTCGAAGCTTCCTAATGAGAATATAACCCAGAAATTTCGTCGCAATTCAGAACTTCAGCCGCGAAACCTACTTATCTGCAAGGTCAGCAGTGTAACCATGGAGCATCACCTGGTGCACGAGTAGGTTAAATACTGTGCAACAAAGCAAGATTAATGTAGCTCTCGAAGCTTCCCGTTGAGAATATAACACTGAAATTTGGTCGCAATTCAGAACCCTAGTTTCGATGCCTACTTTACTGTAAGGACAGTAGTGGAACCATGGAGCATCACCTGTTGGACCAGTAGGTTAAGTCCGATGCACCGAAGATAGTTTACTGTAACTCTCGAAACTTCCTAGTGAGAATGTAACCCAGAAATATCGTCACTATTCAGAACTTTATTCTCCAAGTCTACTTATTTGCAGGATCAACAGTGTAACCATGGAGAATCACCTGGTGGACCAGTAGATTAAATCCGAATCACCAAAACAAGCATACTGTAGCTCTCGAAGCTTCCCAGTGAGGATATAACACAGAAATTTCGTTCCAATTCAAAAATTTAGTCTGGAAGACTACTTTACTGCAAATCCACTAGTGGAACCATGGAGCATCACCTAGTGGACCAGTAGGTTAAATCCGATGCACCAAAGCAAGATTACTGTAACTCTCGAAGATCCCTAGTGAGAATGTAACCCAGAAATTTCGACGCTATTCAGAACTTTAATCTATAAGACTACTTATTTGCAAGGTCAGCAGTGAAACCATGGAGCTTCAACCGGTGGACCAGTAGCTTAAATCCGATGCAACAAACCACGTTGACTGTAACTCTCGAAGCTCCTTAGTGAGAATTTAACCCAGAAATTTCGTCGCGATTCAGAACATTATTCTCCAAGACTACTTATTTGCAAGGTCAGCAGGGTAACCATGGAGCACCACCTGGTGGACCAGTAGCTTAAGTCTGATGCACCAAAGCAAGTTTACTGTAACTCTCGAAGCTTCCTATTGGGAATGTAACCCAGAAATTTCGTCGCTATTCACAACCTTAATCTCAAAGACTACTTATCTGCAAGGTCAGCCGTGTAAACATGAAGCATAACCTGGTGGTCCAGTAGCTTAAATCCGAGGCACCAAAGCAAGTTTACTTTAGCTCTCGAAGATTCCCAGTTGATATATAACCTAGAAAATTCATCCCAATTCAGAACTTTAGTCTCGAAGCCTACTTTACTGCAAGGCCAGCAGTGGAACCAGGGAGCATCACCTGGTGGAACAGTAGCTTTAATCCGATGCACTAAAGCAAGTTTTCTGTAACTCTCGAAACCTCCTATTGAGAATATAACCCAGAAATATAGTCGCAATATCGAACTTTTGTCTCGAAGCCTACTTATCTGTAAGGCCAGCAGTGGAATCATGGAGCATCCTTTGGTGGACCAGTAGGTTAAATCCGATGCACCAAAGCAAGTGTACTGTAACTCTCGAAGCTTCCTAGTGAGAATGTAACCCAGAATTTTCGTCGTTATTCAGAACATTAATCTCCAAGACTACTGATCTGCAAGGTCACCTGTGTAACCATGGAGCATCACCTGGTGCACCAGTAGGTTAAATCCGATGCCCCAAAGCAAGATTACTGTAACCCTCGAAGCTTCCTAATGAGAATATAACCCAGAAATTGCGTCGCAATTCAGAACTTTAGCCTCGAAGCCTACTTATCTGCAAGGTCAGCAGTGGAACCATGGAGCATCACCTTGTGGAACAGTAGCTCTAATAATAAGCACCAATGCAAGTTTACTAAAGCTCTCGAAGCTTCCTAGTTGGAATATAACCCAGAACTTTCATCTCAATTCAGAACTGTAGTCTCCAAGCCTACTTATCTGAAATTTCAGCAGTGGAACAATGGAGCATCACCTGGTGAACCAGTAGGTTAAATCCATGCACCAAAGCAAGTTAAGTGTAATTCTCGAAGCTTCCTAGTGAGAATGTAACCCGGAAATTTCCTCGCTATTCACAACTTTAATCTCCATGCCTACTTATCTGGAAGGTCAGCAGTGGGACCATGGAGCATCATCTGGTGCACCAGTAGGTTAAATACTGTGCACCAAAGCAAGTTTACTGTAGCTCTCGAAGCTTCCGAGTGAGAATATAGCACAGAAATTTGGTTGCAATTCAGAACCCTAGTTTCGAAGCCTACTTTACTGCAAGGACAGTAGTGGAACCAAGGAGCATCACCAGGTGGACCAGTAGGTTAAATCCGCTGCACCAAAGCAAGTTCACTGTAACTCTCGAATCTTCCTAGTGAGAATGTAACCCAGAACTTATATCTCCAAAACTACTTCTTTGCAAAGTCAGCAGTGTAACCATGGAGAATCACCTGGTGGACCAGTAAATTAAATCCGATGCACCAAAGCGAGTCTACTGTAGCTCTCGACGCTTGCCAGTGGGAATATAAGCCAGAAATTCCGTCGCAATTCTGAACTTTAGTCTCGAAGCCTACTTTACTGCAAGGCCAGCAGTTGAACCATGGAGAATCACCTGGTGTACCAGTAGGTCAAATCCGATGCCCCAAAGAACTTTACTGTAATTCTCAAAGCTTCCTTGTGAGAATGTAAACCAGAAATATCGTCGCTATTCAGAACTTCTATTTCAAAGACTACTTATTTGCAAGGTCAGCAGTGTAACCGTGGAGCATCACCTGGTGGACCTGTAGCTTAAATCCGTTGCACCAAAGCAGGTTAACTGTAACTCTCGAAGCTACGGATTGAGAATATAACCCAGAAATAGCTCTCGAAGCTTTCCAGTGAGAATATAACACAGAAATTTCGTCGCAATACAGAACTTTCGTCTCCAAGCCTACTTATCTGCAAAGCCAGCAGTGGAACCATGGAATATCACCTGGTGGACCGGTAGGTTAAATGCAATGCACCAAAGCAAGTTTACTGTAGCTCTCGAAGCTTCCCAGTGAGAATATATCCCAGACATTTCGTCGCAATTCAGAACTTTAGTCTCGAAGTCTACATTACAGCAAGGCCACCAGTGGAACAATGGAGCGTCACCTGGTGGACCAGTAGCTTAAATCCGATGCACCAAAGCAAGTTTACTATAATTCTCGACGCTGCCTAGTGAGAATGTAACGCAGAAATTTCGTCGCTATTCAGAACTTTAATCTCGAAACCTGCTTATCTGCAATGTGAGCAGTGGAACTGTGGAGCAACACTTGGTGGACCAGTAGGTTAATTCCGATGCACCAAAGCAAGTTAACTTATCTCTCGTAGCTTCCTAGTGAGAATGTATCCCAGACATTTCCTCGCAATTCAGAAATTTAATGTCCAAGACTACTTACTTGCAAGGTCCGCAGTGTAAACATGGAGCATCACCCAGTGGAGCAGTAGCTTAAATCCGATGCAACAAACCAAGTTTACTGTAACTATCGAAGCTTCCTAGTGAGAATGTAACCCAGAAATTTCGTCGCTATTCAGATCATTAATCTCGAAGGCTACTTATTTGCAAGGTCAGCTGTCTAACTATGGAGCTTCACCTGGTGGAACAGTAGCTTAAATCCGATGCACCAAAGAAAGTTTACTGTAACTCTCGAAGCTTAATAGTGAGAATGTAACCAAGAAATTTCGTCGCTATTCAGAAGTTTAAGCTCCAAGACTACGTATTTCCAAGGTCAGCAGTGTAACCATCGAGAATCACCTCGTGGACCAGTAGCTTAAATCCGATGCACCTAAGCAAGTTTACTGTAGCTCTCGATGCTTCCCTGTGAATATAACCCAGAAATTTCGTCGCAATTCAGAACTTTAGTCTCAAAACCTACTTTACCGCAAGGCCAGCAATTTAACCATGGAGCATCACCTGGTGGAACAGAAGGTTAAATCCGATGCACCAAAGCAACTTTACTGTAATTCTGCAAGCTTCCTAGTGAGAATGTAAACCAGAAATATCGTCGCTATTCAGAACTTCTATTTCCAAGGCTACTTATTTATAAGGTCAGCAGTGTAACCGTGGAGCATCACTTGGTGGGCCTGTAGCTTAAATCCGATGCACCAAAGCAACTTAACTGTAACTCTCGAAGCTAACTAGTGAGAATATAACCCAGAAATATCGTCGCAATACAGAACTCTTGTCTCCAAGCCTACTTATCTGCAAGGTCAGCAGTGGAACCGTGGAGCATCACCTGGTGCACCAGTAGCTTAAATCCGATGCAACAAACCAAGTTTACTGTAACTCTCGAATTTTCCCAGTGAGAATGTAACCCAGATATTTCGTCGCTATTCACGACTTTAATCTCCATGCCTACTTATCTGCAAGGTCAGCAGCGGAACAATGAAGCATCTATTGGTGGACCAGTAGGTTAAATACGATGCACCAGAGCAAGAGTACTGTAACTCTCGAAGCTTCCTAGTGAGAATGTATCCCAGAAATTTCCTCGCAATTCAGAACTTTAGTCTCCAAAACTACTTATTTGCAAGGTCAGCAATGTAACCGTGTAGCATCACCTGGTGGACCAGTAGCTTAAATCCGATGCAATAAAGCAAGTTTACTGTAACTCTCGAAGCTTCGCAGTGAGAATGTAAAACAGAAATTTTGTTGCTATTCAGAAAATTCATCTCCAAGACTACTTATTTGCAAGATCAGCAGTGGAACCACGGAGCATCACCTGTTGGACCAGTAACACAAATCCGATTCACCAAAGCAGTTTTATTTTAACTCTCGAAGCTTTCTTAGTGAGAATGTAACCCAGAAATTTCATCTCAATTCAGAACTTTAGTCACCAAGCCTACTTATCTGCAAGGTCAGCATTGGAACAATGGAGCATCACCTGGTGGACGAGTATGTAAAATTCGATGCACCAAAGCAAGTTTACTGTAACTCTCGAAGCTTCCTTATGAGAATGTGACTGAGAAATTTCGTCGCTATTCAGAACATTAATCTCCAAGACTACTTATTTGCAAGTTCAGCAGTGTAACCATGTAGCATCACCTGGTGGATCAGTAGCTTAATTCCGATGCAAGAAAGCAATTTTACTTTAACTCTCGAAGCTTCCTAGTGGGAATGTAACCCAGAAGTTTCGTCGCTATTTACAACTTTAATCTCCATGACTACTTACCTCCAAGGTCAGCAGTGGAACCATGGAGCAGCACCTGAGGCACCAGTAGCACAAATCGGATTCACCATGGCAAGTTTACTGTAACACTCGACGCTTTCTAGTGAGAATGTAACCCACAAATGTCGTCGCAATGCAGAACTTTAGTCTCCAAGTCTCCATATCGGCAATTTCAGCTGTGTAACCATGGAGCTTCACCTGGTGGAGAAGTAGCTAACATCCGATCGTCCAAAGCAATTTTACTGTAACTCTCGAAGCTTCCTACAGAGAATATAACCCAGAAATTTCCTCACAATTCAGAACTTAAGTCTCCAAACGTACTTATCTGCAAGGTCAGCAGTGGAACGATGTAGCATCACCTTTTGGACCAGTAGCACAAATCCGATTCACCAACGCAAGTTTATTGTAACTCTCGAAGATTCCTAGTGAGAATGTAACCAAGAAATTTCGTCGCAATTCACAACTTTAGTATCCAAGCCTACTTGTTTGCGAGGTCAGCAGTGGAGCTACGGAGCATCACCTGGAGCACCAGTAGCTTAAATCCGATGAACCAAACCAAGTTTACTGTAACTCTCGAAGCATCCTAGTGTGAATATAACCCAGAAATGTAGTCGCAATTCAGAACTATAGTCTCCAAGCCTACTTATATGCAAGGTCAGCAGTGGAACCATGAAGCATGACCTAGAGCACCAGTAACTTAAATCCGATGCACCAAAGCAAGTTTACTGCAAGTCTCGAAGCTTCCTAGTGAGAATATAACAAGATATTTCGTCTCAGTTCAAAACTTTAGTCTCCAAGCCTACTTATCTGCAAGGTCAGCAGTGGAACCATGGAGCACCACCTGGTGGAACAGTACCTTGAATCCTAAGCAATAAAGAATGTTTACTGTAACTCTCGAATCTTCCTTGTTAGAATATAACCCAGAAATTTCATCGCAATTCAGAACTTTATTCTCCAAGCCTACTTATCTGCAAGGTCAGCAGTGGAACCATGGAGCATTACCCGGTGAACCAGTAGCTTAAATTCGATGAACCAAAGCAAGTTTACTGTAAGTCTCGAAGCTTCCCAGTGAGAATATAACCCAGAAATATCGTCGCAATTCAGAACTTTAATCTCGAAGCCTACTCTTCTGCAAGATCAGCAGTGGAACCACGGAGCATCACCTGTTGTTCCAGTAACACAAATCCAATTCATCACAGCAAGTATATTTTAACTCTCGAAGCTTTCTTAGTGAAAATGCAACCCAGAAATTTCATCTCAATTCTAAACTTTTGTCTTCAAGCCCACTTATCTGCAAGGTCAGCAGTGGAACATTGAAGCATTACCTGGTGGACCAGTAGCTTAAATCGGATGCACCAAAAAAAGTTTACTGTAACTCTCGAAGCTTCCTAGTGAGAATGTAACCCAGAAATTTCGTCGCTATTCAGAACATTAATCTCCAAGGTCAGCAGTGTAACCATAGAGCATCACCTGGTGGACCAGTAGCTTAAATCCGATGCACCAAAGCAAATTTACTGTAACTCTTGAAGCTTCGTAGTGAGAATGTTACCCAGAAATTTTCATCGCTATTCACAACTTTTATCTCCATGCCTACTTATATGCAAGGTCACCAGTGGAACCATGGAGCATGACCTGGTGCACCAATATGTTAAATGTGGTGCACCAAAGCAAGTTTACTGTAGATCTCGAAGCTTCCCAGTGAGAATATAACCCAGAAATTTCCTCGCAATTCAGAACTTTGGTATCCACGCCTACTTATTTGCAAGGTCAGCAGTGGAGCAATAGAGCATCACCTGGAGCAACAGTAGCCTAAATCCGATGCACCGAAGCCAGTTTACTGTTACTCTCGAAGCTTCCTAGTGTGAATATAACACAGAAATTTCGTCTCAGCTCAAACATTATTGCCCAAGCCTACTTATCTGCAAGGTCAGCAGTGGAACCTTGGAGCTACACCTGGTGGACCAGTTACTTATATCCGAAGCACCAAAGCAAGTTCACTGTAACTCTCAAAGCCTCCTAGTGAGAATGTAACCTAGAAATTTCGTCGCAATTCAGAACTTTACTCTCCAAACCTACGTATCTGCAAGGTCAGCAGTGGTACCATGGAGCATCACGTGGTGGGCCAGTAACTTAAATACAATGCACCAAAGCAAGTTTACTGTAACTCTCGAAGCTTCCTAGTGATAATGTAACCCAGAAATGTCGCCGCAGTTCAGAAATTTAGTCTCCAAGCCTACTTTTCTTCAAGGTTTGCAGTGGAACCATGGATCATTATCTGGTGGACCAGTAGCTTACATCCGATGCACCAAAGCAAGTATACTCTAACTCTCGAAGCCTCCTATTGGTAATTAAATCCAGAAATTTAATCGCAATTCAGAACTTTAGTCTTGAATCCTACTTATCTGCAAGGTCAGCAGTGGAACCACGGTGCATCACGTGTTGGACCAGTAACACAAATCCGATGCACCAAAGCAAGTTTATTTTAACTCTCGAAGTTTTCTTAGTGAGAATGTAACCCAGAAGATTCATCGCAATTCAGAACTTTAGTCTCCAATCGTACTTATTTGCAAGCTCAGCAGTGGAGCCACGGAGCACCACCTGGTGGACCAGTAGCTTAAATCCGATGCAACAAAGCAAGTTTACGGTTACTCTCGAAGCTTCCTAGTGAGAATATAAACCAGAAGTATCGTCGCAATTCACAACCTTAGTCTACAAGCGTACTTATATGCAAGGTCAGCAGTGGAACCATGAAGCATGACCTGTAGCACCAGTAGCTTAAATCCGACGCACCAAAGCAAGTTTACTGCAACTCTCGAAGCTTCCTAGTGAGAACATAACCCAGAAATGTCGTCGCAATTCATAACTTTAGTCTACAAACCTACTTATCTGTAATTTCAGCAGTGGAACCATGGAGCATCACCTGGTTTACCAGTAGCTTAAATCCGATGCACCAAAGCAATTTTACTTTAACTCTCTAAGCTTCCTACTGAGAATATAACCTAGAAATTTAGTCGCAAATCAGAATTTTAGTCACCAAGCGTACTTATTTGCAAGGTCAGCAGTGGTTCTATGGTGCATCACCTGGTTGGCCAGTAGCTTAAATCCGATACACCAAAGCAAGTTTCCTGCAATTCTCGAAGCTTCCTCGTGAGAATATAAGCCAGACATTTCGTCGCAGTTCAAAACTTTAGTATCTAACGCTACTTATTTGCAAGGTCAGCTGTGGAACCATGGAGCATCAAATGGTGGACCTGTAGCACAAATCACCATTCACCATTCACAAATCACAATTCACCAAAGCAAGTTTATTGTAACTCTCCAAGCTTCCTAGTGAAAATATAACCCAGAAATTTAGTCGCAGTTCAAAACTTTAGTATCTAACCCTACTTATTTGCAAGGTCAGCAGTGGAGCTATGGAGCATCACCTGGAGCACCAGTAGCTTAAATCCGATACACCAAAGCAAGTTTCCTGCAACTCTCGAAGCTTCCTCGTGAGAATATAAGCCAGATATTTCGTGTCAGTTGAAAACTTTAGTCTCGAAGCCTACTTATCTGCAATGTCAGCAGTGGAACCATGGAGCATCAGCTGGTGGACCAGTAGCTTAAATCCGATGCACCAAAGCAAGTTTACTGTAACTCTCGAAGCTTCCTACTGAGAATATAATCCAGAAATTTCCTCGCAATTCATAACTTAAGTCTCCAAACCTACTTATCTGCAAGGTCTGCAGTGGAACCATGTAGCATCACCTTTTGGACTAGTAGCACAAATCAGATTCACCAAAGCAAGTTTACCGTAGCTCTCGAAGCTTCCTAGTGATAATGTAACCCAGAAATTTCGTCGCAATTCAGAACATTAGTATCGAAGCCTACTTTACTGCAAGGCCAGCAGTGGAACCATGGAGCATCACCTGGAGGACCAGTAACTTAAATGCGATGCACCAAAGCAAGTTTACTGAAACACTCGAAGCTTCCTAGTGAGAATGTAACCCAGAAATTTCAACGCAATTCAGATCTTTAGTCTCCAAGCGTACTTATTTGCAAGGTCAGCAGTGGACCCACGGAGCATCACCTGGTGGACCAGTAGCTTAAATCCGATGCACCATAGCAAGTTTACTGTTACTCTCGAAGTTTCCTAGTGAGAATATATCTGAGAAATATCGTCGCAATTCAGAATTTTAATCTCCAAATATACTTATCTGCAAGGTTAGCAGTGAAACAATGGAACATCACCTGGTGCACCAGAGGCTAAAATCCAATGCACCAAAACAAGTTAACTGTAACACTCGAAGCTTCATAGTGAGAATATAACCCAGAAATGTCGTCGTAATTCATAAATTTAGTCTACAAACCTACTTATCTGTAATTTCAGCAATGGAACCATGGAGCATCACCTGGTTTACCAGTAGCTTGAATCCGATGCACCAAAGCAAGTTTACTGTTACTCTCGATCTTTCTAGTCAGAATGTAACCCAGAAATTTCGTCGCAATTCAGAACTGTAGTCTCCTAGCCAACTTATATGCAAGGTCAGCATTGGAACAATGGAGCATCACCTGGTGGACGAGTATGTAAAATTCGATGCACCAAAGCAAGTTTACTGTAACTCTCGAAGCTTCCTTCTGAGAATGTGACTGAGAAATTTCGTCGCTATTCAGAACAGTAATCTCCAAGACTACTTATTTGCAAGTTCAGCAGTGTAACCATGTGGCATCACCTGGTGGACCAGTAGCTTAATTCCGATGCACCAAAGCAATTTTACTTTAACCCTCGAAGCTTCCTAGTGAGAATGTAACCCAGAAGTTTCGTCGCTATTTACAACTGTAATCTCCATGACTACTTACCTCCAAGGTCAGCAGTGGAACCATGGAGCAGCACCTGAGGCACCAGTAGCACAAATCGGATTCACCATGGCAAGTTTACTGTAACACTCGACGCTTTCTAGTGAGAATGTAACCCACAAATGTCGTCGCAATTCAGAACTTTAGTCTTCAAGCCTACGTATCTGCAAGGTCAGCATTGGAACCATGGAGCATCACCTGGAGGACCTGTAGCTTAAATCCGATGCACCAGAGCAAGTTTACTGAAACTCTCGAAGCTTCCTATTGAGAATGTAACCCAGAGATATTTTCACAAGTCAGAACTTTAGTCTCCAAGTCTCCATATCGGCAATTGCAGCTGTGTAACCATGGAGCTTCACCTGGTGGAGAAGTAACTAACATCCGATCGTCCAAAGCAATTTTACTGTAACTCTCGAAGCTTCCTACAGAGAATATAACCCAGAAATTTCCTCACAATTCAGAACTTAAGTCTCCAAACGTACTTATCTGCAAGGTCAGCAGTGGAACGATGTAGCATCACCTTTTGGACCAGTAGCACAAATCCGATTCACCAAAGCAGGTTTATTGTAACTCTCGAAGATTCCTAGTGAGAATGTAACCAAGAAATTTCGTCGCAATTCACAACTTTAGTATCCAAGCCTACTTGTTTGCGAGGTCAGCAGTGGAGCTATGGAGCATCACCTGGAGCACCAGTAGCTTAAATCCGATGAACCAAACCAAGTTTACTGTAACTCTCGAAGCATCCTAGTGTGAATATAACCCAGAAATATAGTCGCAATTCAGAACTATAGTCTCCAAGCCTACTTATATGCAAGGTCAGCAGTGGAACCATGAAGCATGACCTAGAGCACCAGTAACTTAAATCCGATGCACCAAAGCAAGTTTACTGCAAGTCTCGAAGCTTCCTAGTGAGAATATAACAAGATATTTCGTCTCAGTTCAAAACTTTAGTCTCCAAGCCTACTTATCTGCAAGGTCAGCAGTGAAACCATGGAGCTTGACCTGGTGGAACAGTAGCTTAAATCCGATGCACCAAAGCATGTTTACTGTAACTCTCGAAGCTTTCTAGTGTGAATGTAACCTAGAAATTTCGTCGAAATTCAGAACTTCAGTCTCCAAGCCTACTTATCTGCAAGGTCAGCAGTGGAACGATGGAGCATTACCTGGTGGACCAGTAGCTTAAATTCGATGAACCAAAGCAAGTTTACTGTAAGTCTCGAAGCTTCCAAGTGAGAATATAACCCAGAAATATCGTCGCAATTCAGAACTTTAATCTCGAAGCCTACTCTTCTGCAAGATCAACAGTGGAACCACGGAGCATCACCTGTTGGTCCAGTAACACAAATCCAATTCACCACAGCAAGTATATTTTAACTCTCGAAGCTTTCTTAGTGAAAATGCAACCCAGAAATTTCATCTCAATTCTAAACTTTTGTCTTCAAGCCCACTTATCTGCAAGGTCAGCAGTGGAACCATGGAGCTTCACCTGGTGGACCAGTAGCTTAAATCGGATGCACCAAAAAAAGTTTACTGTAACGCTCGAAGCTTCCTAGTGAGAATGTAACCCAGAAATTTCGTCGCTATTCAGAACATTAATCTCCAAGGTCAGCAGTGTAACCATAGAGCATCACCTGGTGGACCAGAAGCTTAAATCCGATGCACCAAAACAAATTTACTGTAACTCTTGAAGCTTCGTAGTGAGAATGTTACCCAGAAATTTTCATCGCTATTCACAACTTTTATCTCCATGCCTACTTATATGCAAGGTCAGCAGTGGAACTATGGAGCATGACCTGGTGCACCAGTAGGTTAAATGTGGTGCACCAAAGCAAGTTTACTGTAGATCTCGAAGCTTCCCAGTGAGAATATAACCCATAAATTTGCTCGCAATTCAGAACTTAAGTCGCCAACTGTCTTGAACCATGTAGCATCACTTTTTGGACCAGTAGGTTAGCAGTGAAACAATGGAGCATCACCTGGTGCACCAGAGGCTAAAATCCGATGCACCAAAACAAGTTAACTGTAACACTCTAAGCTTCATAGTGAGAATATACCCAGAAATGTCGTCGTAATTCATAAATTTAGTCTACAAACCTACTTATCTGTAATTTCAGCAATGGAACCATGGGGCGTCACCTGGTTTACCAGTAGCTTGAATCCGATGCACCAAAGCAAGTTTACTGTTACTCTCGATCTTCCTAGTCAGAATGTAACCCAGAAATTTCGTCGCAATTCAGAACTGTAGTCTCCAAGCCTACTTATCTGCAAGGTCAGCAGTGTAACCATGGACATCACCTGGTGGACCAGTAGCTTATATCCGATGCACCAAAGGAAGTTTACTGGAACTGTAGAAGACTAATACTGAGAATATAACCCACAAATATCGTCGCAATTCAGAACTTTAGACTCCAAGCCTACTTATCTGCAATTTCAGCAGTGGAACCATGGAGCATCACCTGGTGGACCAGTAGCTTGAATCCGATGCACCAAAGCAAGTTTACTGTACCTCTCGAAGCTTCTCAGAGAGAATACAAACCAGAAATTTCGTCGCAATTCAGAACTTTAATCTCCAAGGCTACTTCTCTTCAAGGTGTGCAGTGGAACAATGAAGCATCATCTGGTGGACCAGTAGCTTACATCCGATGCACCAAAGCAAGTTTACTGTAACTCTCGAAGTCTCCTATTGGGAATTAAACCCAGAAATTTAATCGCAATTCAGACCTTAGTCTCGAAGCCTACTTATCTGCAAGGTCCGCAGTAGAACCGTGGAGCATCTCCTGGTGGACCAGTAGAATAAATCCAATGCACCAAAGCAAGTTTACTGTAGCTCTAGAGACTTCTTAGAGAGAAAATAACCCAGAAATTTCGTCACAGTTCAAAACCTTAGTCTCCAAGCCTACGTATGTCAAAGGTCAGCAGTGGAACCATGGAGCATCACCTGGTGGACCAGGAGCTTGAATCCGATGCACCAGAGCAAGTTTACTGCAACTCTCGAAGCTTCCTAGTGAGAACATAACCCAGAAATGTCGTCGCAATTCATAACTTTAGTCTACAAACCTACTTATCTGTAATTTCAGCAGTGGAACCATGGAGCATCACCTGGTTTACCAGTAGCTTAAATCCGATGCACCAAAGCAATTTTACTTTAACTCTCTAAGCTTCCTACTGAGAATATAACCTAGAAATTTAGTCGCAAATCAGAATTTTAGTCACCAAGCGTACTTATTTGCAAGGTCAGCAGTGGTTCTATGGTGCATCACCTGGTTGGCCAGTAGCTTAAATCCGATACACCAAAGCAAGTTTCCTGCAATTCTCGAAGCTTCCTCGTGAGAATATAAGCCAGACATTTCGTCGCAGTTCAAAACTTTAGTATCTAACGCTACTTATTTGCAAGGTCAGCTGTGGAACCATGGAGCATCAAATGGTGGACCTGTAGCACAAATCACCATTCACCATTCACAAATCACAATTCACCAAAGCAAGTTTATTGTAACTCTCCAAGCTTCCTAGTGAAAATATAACCCAGAAATTTAGTCGCAGTTCAAAACTTTAGTATCTAACCCTACCTATTTGCAAGGTCAGCAGTGGAGCTATGAAGCATCACCTGGAGCACCAGTAGCTTAAATCCGATACACCAAAGCAAGTTTCCTGCAACTCTCGAAGCTTCCTCGTGAGAATATAAGCCAGAAATTTCGTGTCAGTTGAAAACTTTAGTCTCGAAGCCTACTTATCTGCAAGGTCAGCAGTGGAACCATGGAGCATCAGCTGGTGGACCAGTAGCTTAAATCCGAAGCACGAAAGCAAGTTAGAGTAACTCTCGAAGCTTCCTAGTGAGAATGTAACCCAGAAATTTAGTCGCTAATCAGAATTTTAGTCATCAAGCGTACTTATCTGCAAGGTCAGCAGTGGTACGATGGTGCATCACCTGGTCGGCCAGTAGCTTAAATGCAATGCACCAGGGCAAATTTACTTTAGTTCTCGAAGCTTCCTAGTGAGAATGTAACCCAGAAATTTCATGGCAGTTCAGAACTTCAGTCTACAAGCCTACTTATCTGCAATTTCAGCAGTGAAACCTTGGAGCAACACCTGGTGGACCAGTAGCTTAAATCCGATGTACCAAAGCCAGTTTACTGAAACTCTCGAAGCTTCCCATTGAGTATATTACCCAGAAATTTCGTCGCAATTCCGAACATTAGTCTCGAAGCCTACTTTACTGCAAGGCCAGCAGTGGAACGACGGAGCACCACCTGGTGGACCACTAGGTTAAATCCGACGCACCAAAGCAAGCTAACCGTAACATTCGAAGCTTCCTAGTGAGAATATAACCCAGAAATATCGTCGCAATTCTGAAATTAGTCTCCAAGCCTACCTATCCACAAGGCCAGCAGTGGAACCATGGAGCATGACCTGGTGGATCAGTAGGAAAATTCCTATTCACCAAAGTAAGTTTACTGCAGCTTTCAAAGCTTCCCAGTGAGATATAACCCAAAAATTTGGTCGCAATTCAGAACTTTAGTCTCCAAGCCTACATATCTGCAAGGTCAGCAGTGTACACATGGAGCTTCACCTGGTGGACCAGTAGCTTAAAGCCGATGCACCAAAGCAAGTTTACTGCTACTCTAGAAGCTTAATAGTGAGAATATAACCCAGAAATATCGTCGCAATTCAGAACTTTAGACACCAAGCCTACTTATCTGCAATTTCAGCAGTGGAACCAACGAGCATCACCTGGTGGACCAGTAGCTTGAATCCGATGCACCAAAGCAAGTTTACTGTAACTCTCGAAGCCTCCCATTGGGTATTAAAAACAGAAATTTAAACGCAATTCAGAACTTTATTCTCGAATCCTACTTATCTGCAAGGTCGGCAGTGGAACCATAGAGCATCACCTGGTGAACCAGTAGATTAAATCCGATGCACCAAAGCAAGTTTCAGTAACTCTCGAAGCTTCCTAGTGAGAATGTAATCCAGAAATCTCAGCGTAATTCAGAACTTTAGTCTCCAAATCTACTTATCTGCAAGGACAGCAGTGGAACCATGGAGCATCACCTGGTTCACCAGAAGCACGAATCGGATTCACCAAAGCAAGTTTACTGTAACACTCGAAGCTTCCTAGTGAGTATGTCATCCAGAAATCTCGTCGCAATTCAGAACATTAGTCTCCAAGCCTACTTATCTGCAAGGTCAGCAGTGGAACCATTAAGCATCACCTGGAGGACCAGTAGCTTCAATCCGTTGCACCAAAGCTATTTTACTGTAACTCTCGAAGCTTCCTACTGAGAATATAACCCACAAATTTCCTCGCAATTCACAACTTAAGTCTCTAAACCTACTTTCCTGAAAGGCCAGCAGTGTAACAATGGAGCATCACCTGGTAAACCAGTAGGTTAAATCCGATGCACCAAAGCAAGTTAACCGTAACTCTCGAAGCTTCCTAGTGAGAATGTAACCCAGAAATTTCGTCGCAATTCAGAACTTTAGTCTCCAAGACGACTTATTTGCAAGGTAGGCAGTGTAACCATGGAGCATCACCTGGTGGACCAGTAGCTAAAATCCGATGCACCAAAGGAAGTTTACTGTAACTCTCGAAGCTTCCTAGTGAGAATATTAACCAGAAATATCGTCGCGATTGAGAACTTTAGTCTCGAAACCTACTTTACTGCAAGGCCAGCAGTGGAACCATGGAGCATCACCTGCTGGACCAATAGATTAAATCCGATGTACTAAAGCAAGTTTACTGTAACTCTCAAAGCTTCCTAGTGAGAATGTAACCCAGAAATTTCGTAGCTATTAAGAACAAAAATCTCTAAGCCTACTTATTTGGAATGTCAGCAGTGACACCATGTAGCATAACAAGGTGCTCCACTAGCACAAATCGGATTCACCAAAGCAAGTTTACTGTAACACTCGAAGCTTCCTAGTGAGAATGTAACCAGGAAATGTCTTCGAAATTCAGAACTTTAGTCTCTAAGACTACTTATCTGCAAGGTCAGCAGTGGAACCATTAAGCGTCACCTTGTGGACCATTAGCTTGAATCAGATGCACCAAAGCAAGTTTACTGTAACTTTCGAAGCTTCCTAGCGAGAATGTAACACAGAAATGTTTTCTCAATTCAGAACTTTAGTCTCGAAGCCCACTTATCGGCAATTTCAGCTGTGTAACCATGTAGCATCAATGGTGAGGCAGTAGCTTAAATTCGATGCACCAAAGCGATTTTACTGTATCTCTCGAAGCTTCCTACTGAGAATATAACCAAGATATTTCCTCGCAATTTAGAACTTAAGTCTCCAAACCTACTTATCTGCAAGGTCAGCAGTGGAACAATGGAGCTTCACCTGGTGGGCCAGTAGCACAAATCCGATTCACCAAAGAAAGTTTATTTCAACTCTCGATGTTTCCTAGTGAAAATGTAACACAGAAATTTCGTCGCAAATAAGAACTTTAGTATCCAAGCCTACTTGCTTGCAAGGTCAGCAGTGGAGCCATGGAGCATCACCTGGTGAACCAGTAGATTAAATCCGATGCACCAAAGCAAGTTTCAGTAACTCTGGAAGCTTCCTAGTGAGAATGTAACCCTGTAATTTCTTCTCAGTTTAAGAACTTTAATCTCCAAGCCTACCTATCTTCAAGGATAGCAGTGGAACCATGTAGCATCGCCTGGTGGTCCAGTAGCTTAAATCCGATGTACCAAAGCAACTTTACTTTAACTCTCGAAGCTTCCTAGTGAGAATGTAACCCAGAAATTTCGTCGCAATTCAGCACATTACTCTCCTAACCTACTTATCTGCACGGTCAGCAGTGGAAATATGGAGCATCGCCTGGTGGACCAGTAGCGTGAATCCTAAGCATCAAAGCAAGTTTACTGTAACTCTCGAAGCTTCCTAGTCAGAATATAACACAGAAATTTCATCGAAATTCAGAAATTTAGTCTCCAAGCCTACTTATCTGCATGGTCAGCAGTGGAAACATGGAGCATCACCCGGTCGACCAGTAGCTTAAATTCGATAAATCAAAGCAAGATTACTGTAACTCTCGAAGCTCCTAGTGAGAATATAGCTTAGAAATTTCGTCGAAATTCAGAACTTTACTCTCCAACCTTACTTATCTGCAAGGTCAGCAGTGAAATCATGGAGCATTATCTGGTGGCCAGTAGCTTAAATGCGATGCACCACAGCATGTTTACTGTAGCTCACGAAGCTCCCTAGTGAAAATGTAACCCAGGAATTTCGTCGCAATTTAGAACTTTAGTCTCCAAGCCTACTTATCTGCAAGGTCTGGGGTGGAACCATGGAGCATCACCTAGTGGAATAGTAGCTTGAACCCTAATCACAAAAGCATGTTTACTGTAACCCTCGAAGCTTCCTAGTAAGAATATAACCCAGAAATTTCATCGCAATTCAGAGCTTTATTCTCCAAGCCTACTTATCTGCAAAGTCAGCAGTGGAACCATGGAGCATCACCCAATGGAACAGTAGCTTAAATGCGATGAACCAAAGCAAGTTTACTGTAACTCTCGAAGCTTCCTAGTGAGAATATAAAACAGAAATTTCGACGCAATTCAGAACATTAATCTCCAAGCCTACTTACCTGCAAGATCAGCCGTGGAACCACGGAGCATCACCTGGTGGACGAGTAGCTTAAATGCAATGCACCAAAGCAAGTTTACTGCAGCTCTCGAAGCTTCCTAGTGTGAATATAAGCCAGAAATATAGTCGCAATTCAGATCTTTAGTCTCTAAGCCTACTTATCAGCACGGTCAGCAGTGGAACCATGGAGCATCACCTGGTGTTCCAGTAGCTTAAATCCGATACACCAAAGCAAGTTTACTGTAGCTCTCGAAGCTTTCTAGTGAGAATATAACCCAAAAATTTCGTCGAAATGCAGAGCTTTAGTCTCAAGCCTACATATCTGCAACGTCAGCATACGAACCATGGAGCATCACCTGGTGGTGCAGTAGCGTAAATGCGATGCACCAAAGCAAGCTTACTGTAGCTCTCGAAGCTTCCTAGTGAGAATATAACCCAGAAATTTCGTCGCAATTCAGACTTTTAATTTCCAAGCCATCTTATCTGCAAGGTTATCAGTGGAACCACGGAGCAACACCTGCTGGACCAGAAGCACTACTCCGATTCACCAAATCAAGTTAATTGTAGCTCTCGTTGCTTTCTTAGTGAGAATGTCACACAGAAATTTCGATGCAATTCAGAACTTTATTCCCCAAGCTCTCTTATCTGCACGGTCAACAGTGGAACCATGAAGCATCACCCGGTGGACCAGTAGCTTAAATTCGATGAACCAAAGCCAGTTCACTGTACCTCTCGAAGCTTCCTAGTGAGAATATAGCCCAGAAATTTCGTCGAAATTCAGAACTTTACTCTCCAAGCGTTCTTATCTGCAAGGTCAGCAGTGAAACCATGGAGCATCATCTGGTGGGCCAGTAGCTCAAATGCGATGCACCAAAGCATGTTTACTGTAGCTCTCGAAGCTACCTAGTGAAAATGTAACCCAGTAATTTCATCGCAATTCAGAACTTTAGTCTTAAAGCCTACTTATCTGCAATGTCAGTTGTGGAACCATGGAGCATCACCTGGTGGAACAGTAGCTTGAGTCCTAATCACAAATGCATGTTTACTGTAACTGTCGAAGCATTCTAGTAAGAATATAACCCAGAAATTTCATCGCAATTCAGAACTTTATTCTCCAAGCCCACTTATCTACAATGTCAGCAGTGGAACCATGGAGCATCACCCGATGGACCAGTAGCTTTAATGCGATGAACCAAAGCAAGTTTACTGTAGGTCTCGAAGCTTCCTAGTGAGAATGTAACACAGAAATTTTGTCGCAATTCAGAACATTAATCTCCAAACCTACTTATCTGCAAGATCAGCAGTGCAACCACGGAGCATCACCTGTTGGACCAGTAAAAAAAATCTGATTCACCAAAGCAAGTTTATTGTATCTCTCGAAGCTTCCTAGTGAGAATGTAACACAGATATTTCGTGGCAAATAAGAACTTTATTCTCCAAGCCTACTTATCTGCAAAGTAAGCAGTGGAACCATGGCGCATCACCCGGTGGACCAGTAGCTTAAATGCTTTGAACAAAAGCAAGTTTACTGTAACTCTTGAAGCTTCCTAGTGAGAATGTAACCAAGAAATTTCGTCGCTACTCAGACCTTTAGTCTCCAAGCCTACTTATCTGCAACGTCAGCAGTGGAAACATGGAGCAACGCCAGGTGGACAAGTATGTTGAATGCTAATCACCAAAGCTAGTTTACCATAACTCTCGAAGCCTCCTAGTAGGAATATAACCCAGAAATTTCATCGCAATTCAGAACTTTATTCTTAAAGCCTACTTATCTGCAAAGTCAGCAGAGGAACCATGGATCATCGCCTGGTGAACCGCTAAGTTGAATCCGATGCAAAATACAAGTTTACTGTAACTCTCGTAGCTTCATAGTGAGAATGTATCCCAGAAATTTCGTCGCAATTCAGAACTTTAGTCTCCAAGCTTACTTATCTGCAAGTTCAGCAGTGGAATCATTGAGCATCACTTGGTGGACCAGTAGCTTAAATACGATGCGATAAAGCGAGTTTACTGTTACTCTCGAAGCTTCCTCGTGGGAATATAACCCAGAATTTTTATCGCAACTCAAAACTTTAGTCTCCAAACCTACATATCTGCAAGGTCAGCTGTGGAACCTGGAGCATCACATGGTGGGCCAGAAGCTTTAATCCGATGCACCAATGCACGTTTACTGTAGCTCTCGAAGCTTCCTAGTAAAAATGTAACCAAGAAATTTCGTCCCAATTCAGAACTTTAGTGTCCAAGCCTACTTATCTGCTAGGTCTGCAGTGGAACCATGGAGCATCACTTGATGGATCAGTAGCTTAATTGCGATGAAGCAAAGCAAATTCACTGTAACTCTCGAAGCTTCCTAGTGAGAATATAACCCAGAAATTTTGTCGCAATTCATAACTTTAGTCTCCAAGCCTACTTATCTGCAAGGTCAGCAGTGGAACCATGGAGCATCACCTGGTGGACCAGTATCTTGAATCCGATTCACCAAAGCAAGTTTACTGTTACTCTCGACGCTCCCTAGTAAGAATGTAAACCATAAATTCCGTCGCAATTCAGAACTTTAGTCTCCAAGCCTACTTACCTGCAAGTTCAGCAGTGGAACTATGGAGCATCACCTGGTGGACCAGTACGTTAAATCAGATGCTCCAAAGCAAGTTTACTGTAACTCTCGAAGCTTCCTAGTGAAAATGTAGCCCAGAAATTTCGTCGCAATTCAGAACTTTAGTCTCCAAGCCTACTTATCTCCAAAGTTAGCAGCTGAACCATGGAGCATCACCTGGTGGACCAGTAGCACAAATCCGATTCACCAAAGCAAGTTTACTGTAACTCTCGACGCTCCCTAGTGAGAATGTAAACCATAAATTCCGTCGCAACTCAGAACTTAAGTCTGCAGGCCTACTTATCTGCAAGATCTGCAGTGGAACCATGGAGCATCACCTGGTGGACCAGTAGCTTGAATCCGATGCACCAAAACAATTTTACTGTACCTGTCGAAGCTTCCTAGTAAGTATTTAACCCAAAAATGTCATCGATATTCAGAATTTTAGTCTCCAAGCCTACATATCTGCAATTTCAACAGTGGAGACATGGAGGATCACCTGGTGGACCAGTAGCTTGAATCCGATGCAATAAAGCAAGTTTTCTGTAGCTCTCGAAGCTTCCTTGTGAGAATGTAATCCAGAAATTTCGTCGCAATTCAGAACTTTAGTCTCCAAGCCTACCTATCTCCAAGGTCAGCAGTGTAACCATGGAGCATCACCTGGTGGACATGTAGCACAAATCCGATTCACCAAAGCAAGTTTACAGCAACTCTCCAAGCTCCATAGTCGGAATGTAAACCAGAAATTTCGTCGCAACTCAGAACTTATGTCTGCAGGCCTCCTTATCTGCAAGGTCTGCAGTGGAACAATGAAGCATCACCTTGTGGGCCAGTAGTTTGAATCCGATGCACCAAAGCAAGTTCACTGTAACTCTCGCAGCTTCATAGTTGGAATACAACCGAGAAATTTCATCGCAATTCAGAAATTTAGTCTCCAAGCCTAGTTATCTGCAAGGTCAGCAGTGGAACAATGGAGCATCACCTGGTGGTCCAGCAGCATACATGCAATGCACCAATGCAAGTTTACTGTAACTCTCGAAGCTTCCTAGTGAGAATGTGAGCCAGAAATATCCTCGCAATTCAGAACTTTAGTTTTCAAGCGTACTTATCTGCAAGGTCCTGAATTGGAACAATGCAGCATCACCTGGTGGGCCAGTAGCTTAAATTCGATGCACCAAAGCAACTTTACTGTAACTCTCGATGCTTCCTAGTGAGATAAAACCCAGAAATGTCGTCGCAATTCAGAATTTATGTCTCCAAGCCTACTTATCTGCAAGGTCTGCAGTGGAACCATTCAGAATCACCTGGTGGAACAGTAGCAAAAATCCGATTCACCAATGCATATTTACTGTAACTCTCGAAGCTTCCTAGGGAGAATGAAACAAAGAAATTTCGTCCCAATTCGCATCTTTAGTCTCCAAGCCTACTTATCAGGAAGATCAGCAGTGGAACAATGGAGCATCACCTGGTGGACAAGTAGCTTAAATCCTATGCACCAAAGCATGTTTACTGTAACTCTTGAAGCTTCCTAGTGGGAATGAAACCCAGAAATTGAATCGCCAATCAGAACTTTATTCTGCAAGCCTACTTATCTGCAAGGTCTGCAGTGGAACCATTCAGAATCACCTGGTGGAACAGTAGCAAAAATCCGATTCACCAATGCATATTTACTGTAACTCTCGAAGCTTCCTAGTGAGAATGAAACAAAGAAATTTCGTCCCAATTCGCATCTTTAGTCTCCAAGCCTACTTATCAGGAAGATCAGCAGTGGAACAATGGAGCATCACCTGGTGGACAAGTAGCTTAAATCCTATGCACCAAAGCATGTTTACTGTAACTCTTGAAGCTTCCTAGTGGGAATGAAACCCAGAAATTGAATCGCCAATCAGAACTTTATTCTGCAAGCCTACTTATTTGCAATGTCAACAGTGGAGCCATAGAGCATCACCTGGTGGACCAGTAGCTTAAATCCGATTCACCAAAGCAAGTTTACTGTAACTCTCGAAGCTTTCTACTGAGAATATAACCCAGAAATGTCGTCGCAATTCAGAACTTAAGTCTCCAAGCCTACTTACCTGAAAGGTTAGCAGTGGAACCATGGAGCATCACCTGGTGGACCAGTAGCTTAAATCCGATACACCAAAGCAAGTTTTCTGCAACTCTCGAAGCTTCCTAGTGAGGATGTAACCCAGAAATTTCACCTCAATTCAGAACTTAAGTCTCCAAGCCTACTTACCTGAAAGGTTAGCAGTGGAACCATGGAGCATCACCTGGTGGACCAGTAGCTTAAATCTGATGCATCAAAGCATGTTTACTGTAGCTCACGAAGCTCCCTAGTGAAAATGTAACCCAGGAATTTCGTCGCAATTTAGAACTTTAGTCTCCAAGCCTACTTATCTGCAAGGTCTGGGGTGGAACCATGGAGCATCACCTAGTGGAATAGTAGCTTGAACCCTAATCACAAAAGCATGTTTACTGTAACCCTCGAAGCTTCCTAGTAAGAATATAACCCAGAAATTTCATCGCAATTCAGAGCTTTATTCTCCAAGCCTACTTATCTGCAAAGTCAGCAGTGGAACCATGGAGCATCACCCAATGGAACAGTAGCTTAAATGCGATGAACCAAAGCAAGTTTACTGTAACTCTCGAAGCTTCCTAGTGAGAATATAAAACAGAAATTTCGACGCAATTCAGAACATTAATCTCCAAGCCTACTTACCTGCAAGATCAGCCGTGGAACCACGGAGCATCACCTGGTGGACGAGTAGCTTAAATGCAATGCACCAAAGCAAGTTTACTGCAGCTCTCGAAGCTTCCTAGTGTGAATATAAGCCAGAAATATAGTCGCAATTCAGATCTTTAGTCTCTAAGCCTACTTATCAGCACGGTCAGCAGTGGAACCATGGAGCATCACCTGGTGTTCCAGTAGCTTAAATCCGATACACCAAAGCAAGTTTACTGTAGCTCTCGAAGCTTTCTAGTGAGAATATAACCCAAAAATTTCGTCGAAATGCAGAGCTTTAGTCTCAAGCCTACATATCTGCAACGTCAGCATACGAACCATGGAGCATCACCTGGTGGTGCAGTAGCGTAAATGCGATGCACCAAAGCAAGCTTACTGTAGCTCTCGAAGCTTCCTAGTGAGAATATAACCCAGAAATTTCGTCGCAATTCAGACTTTTAATTTCCAAGCCATCTTATCTGCAAGGTTATCAGTGGAACCACGGAGCAACACCTGCTGGACCAGAAGCACTACTCCGATTCACCAAATCAAGTTAATTGTAGCTCTCGTTGCTTTCTTAGTGAGAATGTCACACAGAAATTTCGATGCAATTCAGAACTTTA
Organism: Schistocerca gregaria; assembly: GCF_023897955.1. Classification (NCBI taxonomy): domain Eukaryota; kingdom Metazoa; phylum Arthropoda; class Insecta; order Orthoptera; family Acrididae; genus Schistocerca; species Schistocerca gregaria. The sequence goes on along the minus strand of NC_064925.1, from coordinate 43,052,193 downwards.
TTCCCCAAGCTCTCTTATCTGCACGGTCAACAGTGGAACCATGAAGCATCACCCGGTGGACCAGTAGCTTAAATTCGATGAACCAAAGCCAGTTCACTGTACCTCTCGAAGCTTCCTAGTGAGAATATAGCCCAGAAATTTCGTCGAAATTCAGAACTTTACTCTCCAAGCGTTCTTATCTGCAAGGTCAGCAGTGAAACCATGGAGCATCATCTGGTGGGCCAGTAGCTCAAATGCGATGCACCAAAGCATGTTTACTGTAGCTCTCGAAGCTACCTAGTGAAAATGTAACCCAGTAATTTCATCGCAATTCAGAACTTTAGTCTTAAAGCCTACTTATCTGCAATGTCAGTTGTGGAACCATGGAGCATCACCTGGTGGAACAGTAGCTTGAGTCCTAATCACAAATGCATGTTTACTGTAACTGTCGAAGCATTCTAGTAAGAATATAACCCAGAAATTTCATCGCAATTCAGAACTTTATTCTCCAAGCCCACTTATCTACAATGTCAGCAGTGGAACCATGGAGCATCACCCGATGGACCAGTAGCTTTAATGCGATGAACCAAAGCAAGTTTACTGTAGGTCTCGAAGCTTCCTAGTGAGAATGTAACACAGAAATTTTGTCGCAATTCAGAACATTAATCTCCAAACCTACTTATCTGCAAGATCAGCAGTGCAACCACGGAGCATCACCTGTTGGACCAGTAAAAAAAATCTGATTCACCAAAGCAAGTTTATTGTAACTCTCGAAGCTTCCTAGTGAGAATGTAACACAGATATTTCGTGGCAAATAAGAACTTTATTCTCCAAGCCTACTTATCTGCAAAGTAAGCAGTGGAACCATGGCGCATCACCCGGTGGACCAGTAGCTTAAATGCTTTGAACAAAAGCAAGTTTACTGTAACTCTCGAAGCTTCCTAGTGAGAATGTAACCAAGAAATTTCGTCGCTACTCAGACCTTTAGTCTCCAAGCCTACTTATCTGCAACGTCAGCAGTGGAAACATGGAGCAACTCCAGGTGGACAAGTATGTTGAATGCTAATCACCAAAGCTAGTTTACCATAACTCTCGAAGCCTCCTAGTAGGAATATAACCCAGAAATTTCATCGCAATTCAGAACTTTATTCTTAAAGCCTACTTATCTGCAAAGTCAGCAGAGGAACCATGGATCATCGCCTGGTGAACCGCTAAGTTGAATCCGATGCAAAATACAAGTTTACTGTAACTCTCGTAGCTTCATAGTGAGAATGTATCCCAGAAATTTCGTCGCAATTCAGAACTTTAGTCTCCAAGCTTACTTATCTGCAAGTTCAGCAGTGGAATCATTGAGCATCACTTGGTGGACCAGTAGCTTAAATACGATGCGATAAAGCGAGTTTACTGTTACTCTCGAAGCTTCCTCGTGGGAATATAACCCAGAATTTTTATCGCAACTCAAAACTTTAGTCTCCAAACCTACATATCTGCAAGGTCAGCTGTGGAACCTGGAGCATCACATGGTGGGCCAGAAGCTTTAATCCGATGCACCAATGCACGTTTACTGTAGCTCTCGAAGCTTCCTAGTAAAAATGTAACCAAGAAATTTCGTCCCAATTCAGAACTTTAGTGTCCAAGCCTACTTATCTGCTAGGTCTGCAGTGGAACCATGGAGCATCACTTGATGGATCAGTAGCTTAATTGCGATGAAGCAAAGCAAATTCACTGTAACTCTCGAAGCTTCCTAGTGAGAATATAACCCAGAAATTTTGTCGCAATTCATAACTTTAGTCTCCAAGCCTACTTATCTGCAAGGTCAGCAGTGGAACCATGGAGCATCACCTGGTGGACCAGTATCTTGAATCCGATTCACCAAAGCAAGTTTACTGTTACTCTCGACGCTCCCTAGTAAGAATGTAAACCATAAATTCCGTCGCAATTCAGAACTTTAGTCTCCAAGCCTACTTACCTGCAAGTTCAGCAGTGGAACTATGGAGCATCACCTGGTGGACCAGTACGTTAAATCAGATGCTCCAAAGCAAGTTTACTGTAACTCTCGAAGCTTCCTAGTGAAAATGTAGCCCAGAAATTTCGTCGCAATTCAGAACTTTAGTCTCCAAGCCTACTTATCTCCAAAGTTAGCAGCTGAACCATGGAGCATCACCTGGTGGACCAGTAGCACAAATCCGATTCACCAAAGCAAGTTTACTGTAACTCTCGACGCTCCCTAGTGAGAATGTAAACCATAAATTCCGTCGCAACTCAGAACTTAAGTCTGCAGGCCTACTTATCTGCAAGATCTGCAGTGGAACCATGGAGCATCACCTGGTGGACCAGTAGCTTGAATCCGATGCACCAAAACAATTTTACTGTACCTGTCGAAGCTTCCTAGTAAGTATTTAACCCAAAAATGTCATCGATATTCAGAATTTTAGTCTCCAAGCCTACATATCTGCAATTTCAACAGTGGAGACATGGAGGATCACCTGGTGGACCAGTAGCTTGAATCCGATGCAATAAAGCAAGTTTTCTGTAGCTCTCGAAGCTTCCTTGTGAGAATGTAATCCAGAAATTTCGTCGCAATTCAGAACTTTAGTCTCCAAGCCTACCTATCTCCAAGGTCAGCAGTGTAACCATGGAGCATCACCTGGTGGACATGTAGCACAAATCCGATTCACCAAAGCAAGTTTACAGCAACTCTCCAAGCTCCATAGTCGGAATGTAAACCAGAAATTTCGTCGCAACTCAGAACTTATGTCTGCAGGCCTCCTTATCTGCAAGGTCTGCAGTGGAACAATGAAGCATCACCTTGTGGGCCAGTAGTTTGAATCCGATGCACCAAAGCAAGTTCACTGTAACTCTCGCAGCTTCATAGTTGGAATACAACCGAGAAATTTCATCGCAATTCAGAAATTTAGTCTCCAAGCCTAGTTATCTGCAAGGTCAGCAGTGGAACAATGGAGCATCACCTGGTGGTCCAGCAGCATACATGCAATGCACCAATGCAAGTTTACTGTAACTCTCGAAGCTTCCTAGTGAGAATGTGAGCCAGAAATATCCTCGCAATTCAGAACTTTAGTTTTCAAGCGTACTTATCTGCAAGGTCCTGAATTGGAACAATGCAGCATCACCTGGTGGGCCAGTAGCTAAAATTCGATGCACCAAAGCAACTTTACTGTAACTCTCGATGCTTCCTAGTGAGATAAAACCCAGAAATGTCGTCGCAATTCAGAATTTATGTCTCCAAGCCTACTTATCTGCAAGGTCTGCAGTGGAACCATTCAGAATCACCTGGTGGAACAGTAGCAAAAATCCGATTCACCAATGCATATTTACTGTAACTCTCGAAGCTTCCTAGGGAGAATGAAACAAAGAAATTTCGTCCCAATTCGCATCTTTAGTCTCCAAGCCTACTTATCAGGAAGATCAGCAGTGGAACAATGGAGCATCACCTGGTGGACAAGTAGCTTAAATCCTATGCACCAAAGCATGTTTACTGTAACTCTTGAAGCTTCCTAGTGGGAATGAAACCCAGAAATTGAATCGCCAATCAGAACTTTATTCTGCAAGCCTACTTATCTGCAAGGTCTGCAGTGGAACCATTCAGAATCACCTGGTGGAACAGTAGCAAAAATCCGATTCACCAATGCATATTTACTGTAACTCTCGAAGCTTCCTAGTGAGAATGAAACAAAGAAATTTCGTCCCAATTCGCATCTTTAGTCTCCAAGCCTACTTATCAGGAAGATCAGCAGTGGAACAATGGAGCATCACCTGGTGGACAAGTAGCTTAAATCCTATGCACCAAAGCATGTTTACTGTAACTCTTGAAGCTTCCTAGTGGGAATGAAACCCAGAAATTGAATCGCCAATCAGAACTTTATTCTGCAAGCCTACTTATTTGCAATGTCAACAGTGGAGCCATAGAGCATCACCTGGTGGACCAGTAGCTTAAATCCGATTCACCAAAGCAAGTTTACTGTAACTCTCGAAGCTTTCTACTGAGAATATAACCCAGAAATGTCGTCGCAATTCAGAACTTAAGTCTCCAAGCCTACTTACCTGAAAGGTTAGCAGTGGAACCATGGAGCATCACCTGGTGGACCAGTAGCTTAAATCCGATACACCAAAGCAAGTTTTCTGCAACTCTCGAAGCTTCCTAGTGAGGATGTAACCCAGAAATTTCACCTCAATTCAGAACTTAAGTCTCCAAGCCTACTTACCTGAAAGGTTAGCAGTGGAACCATGGAGCATCACCTGGTGGACCAGTAGCTTAAATCTGATGCATCAAAGCATGTTTACTGTAACTCTCGAAGCTTCCTACTGGAAATGTAACCCAGAAATTTCGTCACAATTCAGAACTTTAGTCTCCAGGCCTACTTATCTGCGAGATCTGCGGTGGAAACATGGAGCATCACCTGGTGGGCCAGTAGCTTGAATCCGATGCACCAAAGGAAGTTTACTCTATTTTTTGAAGCCTCCTAGCGAGAATTTTAGCCAGAAATGTCTTCGATATTCAGAATTTTACTCTCCTTCTTACGTATCTGCAATTTCAGCAGTGGAACCATGGAGCATAACCTGTTGGAACAGTAGCTTGATTCAGATGCACCAAAGCAAGTTTTCTGTAGCTCTCGAAGCTTCCTAGTGAGAATGTAATCCAGAAATTTCCTCGCAATTCACAACTTTAGTCTCCAAGACTACTTATCTGCAAGGTCGGCAGTGGATCCATGGAGCATCACCTGGTGGACCAGTAGGTTAAATCCGGTGCACCAATTCAGATTACTGTAACTCTCGAAGTTTCCTAGAGAGTATGAAATACAGAAATTTAGTGTCCAAGCCTACTTATCTGCAATTTCAGCAGTGAAAAAATTTAGCATCACCTGGTGTACCAATAGCTTCAATCCGAGGCATCAAAGCAAGTTTACTGTAAGTCTTGAATTTCCTTGTGAGAATGTAACCTAGAAATTTCGTCGCAATTCAGAAATTTTGTCTCCAAGCCTACTTAACTGATGTTCAGTAGTGGTACATTGGAGCATCACCGAGTGGACCAGTAGCTTATATCCGATGCACGAATGCTAGATTAGTATAACTCTCGACATTCCTAGTGAGAATGTAATCCAGAAATTTCGATGCAATTCAGAACTTTAGTCTCCAAGCCTACTTATCTACAAGGTCTGCAGTGGAACCATGCAGCATCACCTAGTGTACCAGTAGCTTGAATCCGATGCACCAAAGCACGTTCACTGTAACACTCGAAGCTTCCTCGTGATAATGTAACACAGAAATATTTTCGCAATTCAGAACTTTAGTCTCCACGCCTACTTATTGGCAATTTCAGCTTTGTAACCATGTAAAATCACCTGGCAAATCAGTAGCTTAAATCCGATGCACCAAAGCAATTATACTGTAACTCTCTAAGCTTCCTACTGAGAATATAACCTAGAAATTTTGTCACCATTCAGAAATTTAGTCTCCAAGCCTACATATCTGCAGGTCAGTAGTGGAACCATGGAGCATCACCTAGTGGACCAGTAGCTTAATTCCGAAGCACTAAAGCAAGTTTACTGTAAGTCTCGAAGCTTCCTAGTGAAAATGTAACCCAGAAATTTCGTCCCAATTCAGAACTTTTGTCTCCAAGCCTACTTATCTCCAATTTCAGCAGTGGAACCATGGAGCAACACCTGGTGGACCAGTAACCCAAATGCGATGCACCAAAGCAAGTTTACTGTAACTCTGGAAGCTTCCTAGTCACAATGTAACCCAGAAACGCAATTCAGAACTATATTCTGCAAGCCTACTTATTTGCAATGTCAGCAGTGGAGCCATGGAGCATCATCTGGTGGACCAGTAGCTTAATTGCGATGCACCATAGCAAATTCACTGTAACTCTCGAAGCTTCCTAGCGAGAAAATAACCCAGAAATTTTGTCGCAATTCATAACTTTAGTCTCCAAGCCTACTTATCTGCAAGGTCAGCAGTGGAACCATGGAGCATCACCTGGTGGACCAGAAGCTTGAATCCGATGCACCAATGCAAGTTTACTGTAGCTCTCGAAGCTTCTTAGTAAAAATGTAACCAAGAAATTTCGTCCCAATTCAGAACTTTAGTGTCCAAGCCTACTTATCTGCTAGGTCTGCAGTGGAACCATGGAGCATCACTTGATGGATCAGTAGCTTAATTGCGATGCACCAAAGCAAATTCACTGTAACTCTCGAAGCTTCCTAGTGAGAAAATAACCCAGAAATTTTGTCGGAATTCATAACTTTAGTCTCCAAGCCTACTTATCTGCAAGGTCAGCAGTGGAACCATGGAGCATCTCCTGGTGGACCAGTAGCTTGAATCCGATTCACCAAAGCAAGTTTACTGTTACTTTCGACGCTCCCTAGTAAGAATGTAAACCATAAAAGTCGTCGCAATTCAGAACTTTAGTCTCCAAGCCTACTTACCTGCAAGGTCAGCAGTGGAACTATGGAGCATCACCTGGTGGACCAGTAGATTAAATCCAATGCACCAAAGCAACTTTACTGCAACTCTCGAAGCTTCCTAGTGACAATATAACCCAGAAATATCATCACAATTCAGAACTTGTGTCTCCAATCCTACTTATATGCAAGTTGAGCAGTGGATCCATGGACCATCACTTGGTGGACCAGTAGGTTAAATGCGATGCATCAATTCAAGATTACTGTAACTCTCGAAGCTTCCTAGTGATAATGAAATCCAGAAATTTCGTCGCAATTCACAACTTTAGTCTCCAAGGCTACTTATCTGCATGTTCAGCAGTGGAACCTTGGGGCATCACTTGGTGGACAAGTAGCTTGAATCGTAAGCACCAAAGCAAGTTCACTGTAACTCTCGCAGCTTCATAGTGGTAATACAACCCAGATATTTCATCGCAATTCAGAACTTTATTCTGCAAGCTTACTTATTTGCAATGTCAGCAGTGGAGCCATGGACCAACACCTGGTGGACAAGTAGCTTAAATCCGATTCACCAAAGCAAGTTTACAGTAACTCTCGGAGCTTCCTAGTGAGAACATAACCCAGAAATGTCGTCGCAATTCAAAACTTAAGTCTCCAAGTACACTCACCTGCAAGGTCAGCATGGAGCATCACCTGGTGGACCAGTACGTTAAATCAGATGCTCCAAAGCAAGTTTACTGTAACTCTCGAAGCTTCCTAGTGAAAATGTAGCCCAGAAATTTCGTCGCAATTCAGAACTATAGTCTCCAAGCCTACTTATCTCCAAGGTTAGCAGGTGAACCATGGAGCGTCACCTGGTGGACCAGTGGCACAAATCCGATTCACCAAAGCAAGTTTACTGTAACTCTCGACGCTCCCTAGTGAGAATGTAAACCATAAATTCCGTCGCAATTCAGAACTTAAGTCTGCAGGCCTATTTATCTGCAAGATCTGCAGTAGAACCATGGTGCATCACGTGGTGGGCCAGTAGTTTAAATCCGATGCACCAAAGAAAGTTTACTGTAGCTCTCGAAGTTTCCTAGTGAGAATATAAACCAGAAATTTTGTCGCAATTCTGAACTTTAGTCTCCAAGCCTACTTATCAGCAAGGTCAGCAGTGGAACCTTGGAGCATCACTTATGTGACCAGTAGCCTGAATCAGATGCACCAAAGCAAGTTTACTGTAACTCTCAATCTTCCAAGTGAGAATATAACCCAGAAATATCGTCCCAATTCTGAACTTCGGTCTGCAAGACTACTTATCAGAAAGGTCAGCAGTAAAACCATGGAGCATAACAGTAGCTTGAATCCGATGCACCAAAGCTATTTTACTGTACCCTTTCGAAGCTTCCTAGTAAGTATTTAACCCAGAAATGTCATCGATATTCCAAGCCTACGTATCTGCAATTTCAACATGGGAGACATGGAGGATCACCTGGTGGACCAGTAGCTTGAATCCGATGCACCAAGGCAAGTTTTCTGTAGCTCTCGAAGCTTCCTCGTGAGAATGTAATCCAGAAATTTCGTGGCAATTCAGAACTTTAGTCTCCAAGCCTACCTATCTCCAAGGTCAGCAGTGTAACCATGGAGCATCACCAGGTGGACATGTACCACGAATCCGATTCACCAAAGCACGTTTACAGCAACTCTCCAAGCTCCATAGTCGGAATGTAAACCAGAAATTTCGTCGCAATTCAGAACTTTAATCTCCAACCCTAGTTATCTGCAAGGTCAGCAGTGGAACAATGGAGCATCACCTGGTGGTCCAGTAGCATAAATGCAATGCACCAAAGCAAGTTTACTGTAACTCTTGAAGCTTCTTAGTGAGAATGAAACCCAGAAATTGAATCGCCATTCAGAACTTTATTCTGCAAGCCGACTTATTTGCAATGTCAGCAGTGGAGCCATGGAGCATCACCTGGTGGACCAGTAGCTTAAATCCGATTCACCAAAGCAAGTTTACTGTAACTCTCGAAGCTTCCTAGTGAGAATATAACCCAGAAATGTCGTCGCAATTCAGAACTTAAGTCTCCAAGCCTACTTACCCGAAAGGTTAGCAGTGGAACCATGGAGCATCACCTGGTGGACCAGTAGCTTAAATCCGATACACCAATGCAAGTTTTCTGCAACTCTCGAAGCTTCCTAGTGAGGATATAACCCAGAAATTTCACCTCAATTCAGAACTTTAGTCTCCAAGACTACTTTTCTGCAAGGTCAGCAGTGGAACCATGGAGCATCACCTGGTGGACCAGTAGCATAAATATGATGCATCAAAGCATGTTTACTGTAACTCTCGAAGCTTCCTACTGGAAATGTAACCCAGAAATTTCGTCACAATTCAGAACTTTAGTCTCCAGGCCTACTTATCTGCGAGATCTGCGGTGGAAACATGGAGCATAACCTGTTGGAACAGTAGCTTGATTCAGATGCACCAAAGCAAGTTTTCTGTAGCTCTCGAAGCTTCCTAGTGAGAATGTAATCCAGAAATTTCTTCGCAATTCACAGCTTTAGTCTCCAAGACTACTTATCTGCATGGTCGGCAGTGGATCCATGGAGCATCACCTGGTGGACCAGTAGGTCAAATCCGGTGCACCAATTCAGTTTACTGTAACTCTCGAAGTTTCCTAGTGGGAATGAAATACAGAACTTTAGTCTCCAAGCCTACTGATCTGCAATTTCAGCAGTGAAACAATTTAGCATCACCTGGTGTACCAAGAGCTTCAATCCGAGGCATCAAAGCAAGTTTACTGTAAGTCTTGAGTTTCCTTGTGAGAATGTAACCTAGAAATTTCGTCGCAATTCAGAAATTTTGTCTCCAAGCCTACTTAACTGATGTTCAGCAGTGGTACATTGGAGCATCACCGGGTGGACCAGTAGCTTATATCCGATGCACGAATGCAAGATTAGTATAACTCGCGAAGCTTCCTAGTGAGAATGTAATCCAGAAATTTCGATGCAATTCAGAACTTTAGTCTCCAAGCCTACTTATCTACAAGGTCTGCAGTGGAACCATGCAGCATCTCCTAGTGGACCAGTAGCTCGAATCCGATGCACCAAAGCACGTTCACTGTAACGCTCGAAGCTTCCTCGTGAGAATGTAACACAGAAATATTTTCGCAACTCAGAACTTTAGTCTCCAAGCCTACTTATTGGCATTTTCAGCTTTGTAACCATGTAACATCACCTGGCAAATCAGTAGCTTAAATCCGATGCATCAAAGCAATTTTACTGTAACTCTCTAAGCTTCCTACTGAGAATATAACCTAGAAATTTCGTCACCATTCAGAAATTTAGTCTCCAAGCCTACATATCTGCAGGTGAGCAGTGGAACCATGGAGCATCACCTAGTGGACCAGTAGCTTAATTCCGAATCACTAAAGCAAGTTTACTGTAACTCTCAAAGCTTCCTAGTGAAAATGTAACCCAGAAATTTCGTCCCAATTCAGAACTTTTGTCTCCAAGCCTACTTATCTCCAATTTCAGCAGTGGAACCATGGGGCAACACCTGGTGGACCAGTAACCCAAATCCGATTCACAAAAGCAAGTTAACTGTAACTCTCGAAGCTCCCTAGTGGAATGTAACCCAGAAATTTCGTCGCAATTCAGAACTTTAATGTCCAGGCCCACTTATCTGCAAGGTCTGCAGTCGAACCTTGGAGCTTCACCTCGTGGACCAGTAGCTTAAATCCGATGCACCAAAGCAAGTTTACTGCAATTCTCGAAGCTTCTAAGTGAGAATATAAGCCAGGAATTTCCCTCGCAATTTAGAACTTTAGTTTCCAAGCGTACGTATCTGCTAGGTCAGCACTGGAAACATGCAGCATCACGTGGTGGGCCAGTAGCTTAGATTCGATGCACCATAGCAAGTTTACTGTAACTCCGGAAGCTTCCTAGTGACAATGTAACCCAGAAATGTTGTCGCAATACAGAACTTTAGTCTCCAAGCCTACGTATCTGCAATTTCAGCTGTGGAACTTTATAGCATTACTTGGGGGACCAGTAGCCTGAATCAGTTGCATCAAAGCAAGTTTACTGTAACTCTCGAACTTCCAAGTGAGAATGTAACCCAGAAAATTCCACGCAATTCAAACATTATTCTCCAAGAATACTTGACTGCAAGCTCAGCAGTACAACCATGGAGCATCACCTGGTGGGCCAGTAGTTTAAATCCGATGCACCAAAGAAAGTTTACTGTAGCTCTCGAAGCTTCCTAATAAAAATGTAACCAAGAAATTAAGTCGCAATTCAAAACTTTAGTGTCCAAGCCTACTTATCTGCTAGGTCTGCAGTGGAACCAAGGAGCATCACTTGGTGGAACAGTAGCTAAATTTCGATGCACCAAAGCAAATTTACTGTAACTATCGAAGCTTCCTAGTGACAATATAACCCAGACATTTTGTCGCAATTCGTAAATTTTGTATCCAAGCCTACTTATCTGCAAGGTCGGCAGTGGAACCACGGACCATCACCTGTTGGTCCAGTAACACAAATCCAATGGAGCATCATCTGGTGGACCAAAGCAAGTTTTCTGTAGCTCTCGAAGAGAAGGTTACTCAGAAATTTCGTCGCAATTCAGCACTTTAGTCTCCAAGCCTACTTATCTGCATGGACAGCAGTGGAACCATAGAGCATCACCTGGTGGACCAGTATCTTGAATAAAAAGCACCAAAGCAATTTTACAGTAACTCTCGAAGCTTCGTAGTGGGAATATAATCCAGAAATTTCATCGCAATACAGAACTTTAGTCCTCAAGCCTACTTATCTGCAAGGTCAGCAGTGCAACGATGGAGCATCACCTGGTAGATCAGTAGGTTAAATGCGATGCACCAAAGCAAGTTTACTGTAACTCTCGGAGCTTCCTAGTGGGAACGTAACCCAGAAAGATCGTCGCAATTCTGAACTTTAGTCTCCAAGCCTACTTCTCTCCAAGGGCAGCTGAGGAACCATGATGCACCAATGCTATTCTACTGTAACTCTCGAAGCTTCCTACTGAGAATATAACCAAGAAATTTCGTCGCAATTCTGAATTATGGTCTCCAAGCCTACTTATCTCAAGGCAGCAGTGGAACTATGGAGTATCCCCTGGTGGACCAGTAGTTTAAATCCGATGCACGAAAGCAAGATTACTGTAACTCTCGAAGCTTCCTAGTGGGAACGTAACCCAGAAATTTCGTCGCAAATTCTGAACTTTAGTCTCCAAGCCTACTTCTCTCCAAGGGCAGCTGAGGAACCATGATGCACCAATGCTATTTTACTGTAACTCTCGAAGCTTCCTACTGAGAATATAACCAAGAAATTTCGTCGCAATTCTGAATTATGGTCTCGAAGCCTACTTATCTCAAGGTCAGCAGTGGAACTATGGAGTATCCCCTGGAGGACCAGTAGTTTAAATCCGATGCACGAAAGCAAGTTTACTGTAACTCGCGAAGCTTCCTAGTGAGAATATAAGAAACTAATTTCGTCGCAATTCAGAACATTAGTCTCCAAACCTACTTCTCTGCAAGGTCAGCAGTGGAACCATGGAGCATCACCTGGTGGACCAGAAGTTGAATCCGATGCACCAAAGCAAGTTTACTGTAGCTCTCGAGGGCTCCTAGTGAGAATGTAACCCAGAAGTTTCGTCGCAATTCAGAACTTTAGTCTCTAAGCCGACTTCTCTGCAAGAACAACAGTGAAACCAAGGAGCATCACCTGGTGGACCAGTAGCTTAAATCCGATGCACCAAAGAAAGTTTATTGTAACTCTCGAAGCTTCCTAGTGGGAATATAACCAAGAATTTTCATCGCAATTCAAAACTTTAGTCTCCAAATCTACATATCTGTAAGATCAGCGGTGGAACCTGGAGCATCACCTGGTGAAGCAGAAGCTTGAATCCGATGGACCAATGCACGTTTACTGTAGCTCTCGAAGCTTCCTAGTAAAAATGAAACCAAGAAATTAAGTCGCAATTCAGCACTTTAGTCTCCAAACCTACTTATCTGCAAGGTCAGCAGTGGAACCATTGAGCATCAGCTGGTGGACCAGTAGCTAGAATCCAAAGCACCAAAGCAAGTTTACTGTAATTCTCGAAGCTTCGTAGTGGGAATATAATCCAGAAATTTCATCGCAATACAGAACTTTAGTCCTCAAGCCTACTTATCTGCAAAGTCAGCAGTGCAACGATGGAGCATCACCTGGTAGATCTGTAGCTTAAATGCGATGCACCAAAGCAAGTTTACTGTAACTCTCGGAGCTTCCTAGTGAGAACGTAACCCTGAAATTTCGTCGCAATTCAGAACTTTAGTCTCCAAGCCTACTTCTCTCCAAGGGCAGCTGTATAGCCATGATGCATCACCTGGTGGACCAGTAGCTTGAATCCGATGCACCAAAGCAAATTCACTGTAACTCTCAAAGCATCCTAGTGGCAATACAAAACATAAATTTCGTCGCAATTCAGAACTTTAGTCTCCAAACCTACTTATCTGCTAGGTCCGCAGTGGAACCCAGGAGGTTCACCTGGTGGACAACTAGCTTAAATCCGATGCACCAAAGAAAGTTTACTGTACCTCTCGAAGCTTCCTAGTGTGAATAGAAGACAGATATTTTTCGCAATTTAGAACGTTAGTCTCCAAGCCTAATTATCTGCTAGGTCTGCAGTGGAACCTATGCGCTTCACCTGTGGGTCGGTAGGTTAAATCCGATGCACCAAAGCATGTTTACTGGAGATATCGAAGCTTCCTAGTGAGAATGTAACCCAGAAATTTCGTCGCATTCAGAACGTTAGTCTGCAAGCCTACTAATCTGCAAGGTCAGCAATGGAATCATGGAGTATCACTTGGCGGGCCAGTAGCTTCAATCCGATGCACCAAAGCAAGTTTACTGTAACACTCGAAGCTTCCTAGTGGAAATATAACCCAGAAGTTTTATCGCAATTTAGAACTTTAGTCTCCAAGCCTACTTATCTACTAGGTCAGCAGTGGAACCATGGAGCAGCTCCTGGTGGACCAGTAGCTTAAATCCGATGCACCAAAGCAAGTATACTGTAACTCTCGAAGCTTCCTAGTGGGAATATAAACCAGAAATTTCATCACAATTCAAAACTGTAGTCTCCAAGCCTAATTTTCTGAAAGGTCTGCAGTGGAACCATGGAGCATTACGTGGTGGACCGATAGCTTAAATCCGATGCACCAAAGCAAGTTTTATCTAACTCTCGAAGTTTCCTAGTGAGAATGTAACTCAGAAATTTCAACACATTTCAGAACCGTAGCACCAAAGCAAGATTACTGTAACTCTCGAAGCTTCCTGGTAAGAATTTAACCCAGAAATGTCATCGATATTCAGAAATTTGGTCTCCGAGCCTACTCACCTGCAAGGTAAGCAGTGGAACCATGGAGCATCACCTGGTGGACCAGTAGCTTATTTCCGAAGCACCAAAGCAAGATTACTGTAACTCTCGAAGCTTCCTAGTGAAAATGTAAACCAGAAATTTCTTCACAATTCAGAACTTTAGTCTCCAAGTCTACTTATCTCCAAGGTCAGCAGTGGAACCATGGAACATCACCTGGTGGACATGTAGCACAAATCCGATTGACCAAAGCAAGTTTACAGCAACTCTCGAAGCTCCCTAGTGAGAATGTAAACCAGAAATTTCGTCGCAATTCAGAACATAAGACTCCAGGCCTACTTATCTGCAAGGTCTAGAGTGGAGCCGTGGAGCATCACCTTGTGGGCCAGTAGCTTGAATCAGATGCACCAAAGCAAGTTTACTGTGCCTCTCGAAGCTTCCAAGTGAGAATGTAGCAAAAAAATGTCATCGCAATTCAGAACTTTAGTCTCCAAGCCTACTAATCTGCAATATCAGCAGTGGAACAATGGAGCTTCACCTGGTGGACCAGTAACTTGAATCTGATGCATCAAAGGAAGATTACTGTAACTCTCGCAGCTTCCTAGTGAAAATGTAGTCCAGAAATTTCGTCCCAATTCAGAACTATAGTTTCCAAGCATACTTATCTGCAAGGTCAGCAGTGGAACCATGGAGCATCACCTGGTGGACCAGTAACTTAATTCCGATGGAACAAAATAAGTTTACTGCAACTCTCGAAGCTTCCTAGTGAGAATGAAACCTAGAAATTTCGTCGCAATTAACAAATTTAGTCTCCAAGCCTACGTATCTGCAAGGTCAGCAATGTCACCATGGAGCATCACCTGTTGGACCAGTACGTTAAATCCGATGTACCAAAGATAGTTTACTGTAACTCTTGAAGCTTCCTAGTGAGAATGAAACCCAGAAATTGCTTTACAATTCAGAAATTTAGTGTCCAAGCCTACGTATCTGCAAGGTCAGCAGTGGAACCATGGAGTATCGCCTGGTGGGCCAGTAGCTTAATTCCGAAGCACCAAAGAAAGTTTACTCTAACTCTCGAAGCTTCCTAGTGAAAATGTAACACAGAAATTTCGTCGCAATTCAGAACTTTAGTCTCCAAGCCTACTTATCTCCAAGGTTAGCAGCTGAACCATGGAGCATCACCTGGTGGACCAGTAGCACAAATCCGATTTACCAAAGAAAGTTTACTGTAACTCTCGACGCTCCCTAGTGAGAATGTAAACCATAAATTCCGTCGCAATTCCGAACTTTTCTCTCCAAGACTACTTATCTGCAAGGTCTGCAGTGGAACCATGGAGCATCACCTGGTGGAGCAGTTGCTTAAATCCGTTGCACCAAAGGGAGTTTACTGTAACTCTCCAAGCTTCCTAGTGAGAATGTAATCCAGAAATTTCGTCGCAATTCACAACTTTAGTCTCCAAGGCTACTTATCTGCATGTTCAGCAGTGGAACCATTCAGAATCACGTGGTGAACAGTAGCACCAATCCGATTCACCAATCCAAGTTTACTGTAACTCTCGAATCTTCCTAGTGAGAATGAAACAAAGAAAGTTCGTCCCAATTCGCAACTTTAGTCTCCAAGCAAACTTATCAGGAAGATCAGCCTTGGAACAATGGAGCATCACATGGTGGACCAGTACCTTAAATCCTATGCACCAAAACAAGTTTACTGTAACTCTTGAAGCTTCCTAGTGAGAATGAAACGCAGAAATTTCTTCGCAATTCACAACTTTAGTCTATAATTCTACTTATCTGCAAGGTCATCAGTGTCACCATGGAGCATCACCCGTTGGACCAGTACGTTTAATCCGATGTACGAAAGTAAGTTTACTGTAACTCTTGAAGCTTCCTAGTAAGAATGAAACCCAGAAATTGCGTTGCAATTCAGAAAATTAGTGTCCAAGCCTACGTATCTGCAAGGTCAGCAGTGGAACCATGGAGCAGCGCCTGGTGGACCAGTAGCATAATTCCGAAGCACCAAGACAAGTTTACTGTAACTCTCGAAGCTTCCTAGTGAAAATGTAACCCAGAAATTTGGTCGCAATTCAGAATTTTAGTCTCCAAGGCTACGTATTTGCAATTTCAACAGTGGAGACATGGAGAATCACCTGGTGGACCAGTAGCTTGAATCCGACGCACCAAAGCAAGTTTTCTGTAGCTCTCGAAGCTTCCTCATGAGAATGTAATCCAGAAATTTCGTCGCAATTCAGAACTTTAGTCTCCAAGTCTACCTATCTCCAAGGTCAGCAGTGGAACCATGGAGCACCACCTGGTGGACATGTAGCACAAATCCGATGCACCAAAGCAAGTTTACTGTACCTCTCGAAGCTTCCTAGGAAGAATTTAACCCAGAAATGTCATCGATATTCTGAATTTTAGTCTCCAAGTCTACGTATCTGCAGTTTGAGCATTGGAACCATGGAGCATAACCTGGTGGACCAGTAGCTTGAATCCGATGCACCAAAGAAAGTTTCCTGTAACTTTCGTAGCTTCCTAGTGAGAATGTAACCCTGAAATTCCGTCGCAATTCAGAACTTTAGTCTCCAAGCCTACTTATCTGCAAAGTCAGCAGTGGAACCATAGAACATCACCTAGTGGACCAGTAGCACAAATCCGATTCACCAAAGCAAGTTTAATGTAACTCTCGAAGCTTCTTATTGAGAATGTTGCCCAGAAATGTCGTCGCAATTCAGAACTTTAGTCTCCAAGCCTAATTACATGCAATGTCAGCAGTGGAACCATGGAACATCACATGGTGGACCAGTGGCTTATATCCGATGCACCAAAGCAACTTTACTCCAATCTCGAAGCCTCCTAGTGAGAATGAAACAAAGAAATTTCGTCCCAATTCGCAACTTTAATCTCCAAGCCTACTTATCAGCAAGGTCAGCAGTGGAACGTTGGTGCATCACTTATGGGACCAGTAGCCTGAGTCAGATGCATCAAAGCAAGTTTACTGTAACTCTCGAACTTCCTAGTGGGAATGTAACCCACAAAATTCCACGTAATTCAGAACATTAGTCTCCAAGCCTACTTATCTACAAGGTCAGCAGTGGAACCATGGAGCATCACCTGGTTAACCAGATGCTTGAATACGATGCACCAAAGCCAGTTTACTGTAGCTCTCGAAGCTTCCTAGTGAGAATGTAACTTAGAAATTTCTTCGCAATTCAGAACTTTAGTCTCCAAGACTACTATCTGCAAGGTCAGTAATGGAATGATGCGGCATCACCTGTTGGACCAGTAGCTTAAATCCGATGCACCAAAGCAAGTTTACTGTAACTCTCGTAGCTTCCTAGAGAGAATATAACCCAAAAGTTCCGTCGTAATTCAGAACTTTAGTCTCCAAGCCTACGTATCTTCAATTTCACCAGTAGAGCCACGGAGCATCACCTGGTGGACCAGTAACCTGAATCCGATGCACCAAAGCAAGTTTACTGTACCTCTCGAAGCTTCCTAGTGGAAATACAACCCAGAAATTTCGTCAGAATTCAGAACATTAGTTTCCAAGCCTATATAACTGCTAGGTCAGCAGTGGAAACATGGAGCATCACCTGGTGAACCAGAATCTTGAATCCGATGCACCATAGCAAATTTACTGTAGCTCTCGAAGCTTCCTAGTGAGAATGTAACCAAGACTTTTCGTCGCAATTCAGAACTTTAGTCTCCAAGTATACTTATCTGCAGGACAGGAGCGGAACCATGAAGCGTCACCTGGTGGGTCAGTAGCTTCAATCCGATGCACCAAAGCAAGTTTACTGTATCTCTAGAAGCTTCCTAGTGAGAATATAACCCAGAAATTTCGTCGCAATTCCGAGCTTTGTTCTCCAAGCCTGCTTATCTGCACGGTCAGCAGTGGAACCATGGAGCAATACCTGGTGGACCAGGAGGATAAATCCGATGCACCAAAGTAAGTTTACAGTAACTATCGAAGCTTCCTAGTGAGAATGTAATCCAGAAATAACGTCGCAATTATGAACTATAGTCTCCAACATTACTTATGTGCAAGGTCTGCAGTGGAACCATGGAGAATCACCTAGTCGGCCAGTAGCTTAATTCCGACGTACCAAAGACAGTTTACTGTAGCTTTCGAAGGTTCCTAGTGAGACTATAACACAGAAATATCATAGCAATTCTGAAGTTCAGTCTCCAAACCTACTTATCTTTAAGGTCATCAGTGGAACCATGGATCATCACCTGGTGGTCCAGTAGGTAAAATCTGATGCACCAAAGAAAGTTCACTGTAACTCTCGAAGGCTCCTAGTGAGAATAGATGCCAGACGTTTCGTCGCAAATCAGAACTTTAGTCTCCAAGCCAATGTATCCTCAATTACAGAAGTGGAACCATTTAGCATCACCTGGTGGACCAGTAGCTTGAATCAGATGCACGACAGCAAGTTTACTGTACCTCCCGAAGCTTCCTAGTGAGAGTCCAAACCAGAAATATCGTCGCAATTCAGAACTTCAGTCTCCAAGGCTACTTAACTGCTAGTTCAGCAGTCTAACCATGGAGCATCACCTGGTGAACCAGTAGCCTAAATCCCATGCACCAAAGCAAGTTTACTTTAACTCTCGAAGCTTCCTAGTGAGAATTTAACCTAGAAATTTCTTCGCAGTTCAGAACTTTAGTCTCCAAGACTACTATCTTCAAGGTCTGCAGTGGAACCATGCGGCATCACCTGGTCGACCAGTAGCATAAATCCGATGCACGAAAGAAAGTTTTCTGCAACTCTCGAAGCTTCCTAGTGAGAATATAACTCAGAAAGTTCGTCGGAATTCAGAACTTTAGTCTCCAAGCCTACTTATCTGCAAGGTCAGCAGTGGAACCATGGAGCATCACCTGGTGGACCAGTAGCATAAATCCGATGCGCAAAAGTAAGATTACTGTAACTCTCGAAGCATCCTAGTGAGAATGTAACCCAGAAATGTCGTCGCAATTCATAACTTTAGTCTTCAAGTCTACTTACCTGCAATTTCAGCAGTGGAACCATCTAGCATCATCTGTTGGGCCAGTAGCATGAATCCGATGCAGCAAAGCAAGTCTACTGTAACACTCGAACCTTCCTAGTGGGAATATAATTCAGAAATTTAATCGCAATTCAGAACTTTAGTCTCCAAGCCTACTTATCTGCAAGGTCAGCAGTGGAACCATGGAGCATCACCTGGTTAACCAGATGCTTGAATACGATGCACCAAAGCCAGTTTACTGTAGCTCTCGAAGCTTCCTAGTGAGAATGTAACTTAGAAATTTCTTCGCAATTCAGAACTTTAGTCTCCAAGCCTACTATCTGCAAGGTCAGTAATGGAATGATTCGGCATCACCTGTTGGACCAGTAGCTTAAATCCGATGCACCAAAGCAAGTTTACTGTAGCTCTCGATGCTTCCTAGTGAGAATGTAACCCAGAAATTTAGTCGAAATACAGAACTTTAGTCTCCAAGCCTACTTATCTGCAAAGTCAGCTGTGGAACCATGGAGCATCACCTGGTGGACAAGTAGCTTAAATCCGATGCATCAAAGCAAGTTTACTGTAACTCTCGAATCTTCCTAGTGAGAATATATCCCAGAAATTTCGTTGCAATTCAGAAGTTTAGTCTCCAAGCCTACTATCTGCAAGGTCAGCAGTGGAACCATGGAGCATCACCTGGTGGACCAGTAGCACAAATCCGATTCACCAAAGGAAGTTTACTATAACTGTCGAAGCTTCCTAGTGAGAATGTAATCCAGAAATATCGTCGCAATTCGGAAGTTTAGTCTCCAAGCCAACATATCTGCAAGGCAGCAGTGGAACCATGGAGCATCACGTCGTGGACAAGTACCACATATCCGATTCACCAAAGGAAGTTTATTATAACTCTCGAAGCTTCCTAATGACAATGTAACACAGAAATGTCGTCGCAACTCAGAAGTTTAGTCTTCTTGCCTACATACCTGCAATTTCAGCAGTGGAACCATGGAGCAACACCAGTTGCGCCAGTATCATGAATCCGTTGCACCAAAGCAAATTTACTGTAACTCTCGAACTTCCTAGTGAGAATGTAACCCAGAAATTTCGTCGCAATTCAGAAGTTTAGTCTCCAAGCCTACTTATTTGAAAGGTCAGATGTGGATCCATGGAACATCACCTCGTGGGCAAGTAGCTTAAATCCTATGCACCAAAGCAAATTTACTGTAACTCTCGAACTTCCTAGTGAGAATGGTAACCAGAAATTTCGTCGCAATTCAGAACTTTAGTCTCCAAGCCTACCTAATTGCTAGGTCAGTAGTGGAACCATGGAATATCACCTCGTGAACCAGTATCTTAAATCCGATGCACCAAACCAAGTAAACTGTAACTCTCGAACCGTAGTAGTGGGAATATGACCCAGAAACGTCAGCGCTATTCTGAACTTTAGTCTAGAAACCTACTTAGCTGCAAGGTCAGCAGTGGAACCATAGAGCATCACCTGGTGGACCAGAAGCACGAATCCGATGCACCAAAGCAGGTTTACTGTAGATTTCGAAGCTTCCTAGTGAGAATTTAACCAAGCCTACTTATCTGCAAGGTCAGCAGTCAAACCATGGAACATCGCCTGGTGGACCAGTAGCTTAAATCCGATGCACGAAAGAAAGTTCTCTGCAACTCTCGAAGCTTCCTAGTGAGAATATAACCCAGTAAGTTCGTCGCAATTCAGAACTTTGGTCTCCAAGATTACTTATCCTCAAGGTCAGCAGTGGAACCATTGAGCATCACCTGGTGGACCAGTAGCACAAATCCGATTCCCCAAAGGAAGTTTACTACAACTCTCGATGCTTCCTAGTGAGAATGTAACCCAGAAATATCGTCGCAATTCAGAACTTTAGTGTTCAAGTCTCCTTACCTGCAATTTCAGCAGTGGAACCATGGAGCATAACCTGTTGGGCCAGTAGCACAAATCCGATGCACAAAAGCAAGATTACTGTAACTCTCGAAGCCTACCTAGTGAGAATGTAACGCAGAAATTTCGTCGCAATTCAGAAGTCTAGTCTCCAAGCCTACTTATCTGCAAGGTCAGCAGTGGAACCAAGGAGCATCACCAGGTGGAGTAGTAGCTTGAATCCTAAGCACCAAAACAAGTTAACTGTAACTCTCGCAGCTTTCTAGTGGAAATATAACACAGAAATGTCATCGCAATTCAGAACTTTAGTCTTCAAGCCTACATATTTGCAAGGTTAGCAGTGGAACCATGGAGCATCACCTGGTATACCAGAAGCTTATATGCGATGCACCAAACTAAGTTTACTGTAACTCTCGAAGCTTCCTAGTGAGAATATAACCAGAAGATTCGTCGCAATTCAGAACTTTTGTCTCCAAGCGTACATAACCGCAAGGTCATCAGTGGAACCATGGGGCATCAGCTGGTGGGCCAGTAGCTTAAATCCGATGCACCAAAGCAAGTATACTGTAGCTCTCGAAGCTTCTTAGTGAGAATGTATAACAGAATTTTCGTCACAATTCAGAACTTTAGTCTTCAAGCCTACTTATCCTCAAGTCAGCAGTGGAACCATGGAGCATCACCTGGTGGACAAGTAGCTTAAATCCGATGCACCAAAGCATGTTTACTGTAACTCCCGAATCTTCCTAGTGAGAATATAACACAGAAATGTCGCCGCAATTCAGAAGTTTAGTCTCCAAGCCAACTTATCTGCAAGGTCAGCAGTGGAACCATGGAGCATCACCTGGAGGACCAGTAGCACAAATCAGATTCACCAAAGCCAGTTTACTATAACTCTCGAAGCTTCCTAGTGAGAATGTAACCCAGAAATGTAGTCGAAATTCAAAACTTTGGTCTTCAAGCTTACTTATCTGCAATTTCAGCAGTGGAACCATGGAGCATTACCTGTTGGACCAGTAGCATGAAACTGATGCACTAAAGCAAATTTACTGTATCTCTCCAACATCGTAGTGTGAATGTAACACAGAAATTTTGGGGCAATTCAGAACTATCGTCTCCATGCCAACTTATCTGCAAAGTGAGCAGTCGAACCATGGAGCATCACCTGGTGTAAAAGTAGCGAAAATCCGATGCACCAAAGCACGTTAACTGCAACTCTCGAAGCTTCCTAAATTGAATGTAACCCAGAAATTTTGTCGCAATTCTGAAATTTAAGCTCCAAGCCTACTTATCTGCAAGGTCTGCAGTGGAACCATGGAGAATCACGTAGTTTACCAGTAGCTTGAATCCGATGCACCAAAGCACTTTTGCTGTAACTCAAGAAACTTCCTAGTGCGAATATAACCCAGAAACGTCGTCGCAATTCCGAACTTTAGTCTTGAATCCTCTTATTTGTAAGGTCAGCAGAGGAACCATGGAGTATCACCTGGTGGACCAGTAGCTTCCATCCGATGGACCAAAGCACGTTTACTGTAACTCTCGAAGGTTCCTAGTGAGAATATTACCCAGAATTTTCGTCACAAAACCGAACATTAGTCTCCAAGCCTAATTATTTGCAGGGTCAACATTGGAAGCATGGAGCATTACCTGGTTTACTACTAGCTTAATTCCGATGCACCAAAGCAAGTTTACTGTGCCTCTTGAAGCTTCCTAATGAGAATATAACAAAGAAAAATCATCGCAATTCAGAACTTTAGTCACCAAGACTTCTCATCTGCAAGGTCAGCAGTGCGACCATGCAGCATCACTTGGTGGATCAGTCTGTTACATGCGATGCACCAAAGCAACTGTATTGTAAGTCTCGAAACTTCCTACTGAAAATGTAACCCAGAAATTTCGTCGCAATTCAGAACTTTAGTCTCCAAACATACTTATCTGCAATGTCAGCAGTGGAATCAAGGAGCATCATCTGGTTGACCAGTATCTTAAATCCGATGCACCAAAGCAAGTGTACTGTAACTCTCAAAGCTTCCTAGTGAGAATGTAACACAGAAATTTCGGCGCAATTCGGAATTATAGTCTCCAACCCTACTTATCTGTGAGTTCATCAATGGAACCATAGAGAATCAGCTGGTGGACCAGTAGCTTCAATCCGATGCACCCAAGCAAGTTTACTGTGACTTTCGAAGCTTCCCGGTGAGAATATAAGAAAGAAATTGCTTCACAATTCAGAACATTAGTCTCCATGCCTATTAATCTGCAATTTTAGCAGTGAAACCATGCAGCATCACCTGGTGGACCTGTAGGTTACATCCGATGCACCAAAGCAACTATACTGTAACTCTCGATGCTTCCTAATGAGAATGAAACCCAGGAATTTCATCGCAATTCAGAACATTGGTCTCCGAGCCTACTTATCTGCAAGGTGACCAGTGGCACCATGGAGCATCAAATGATGGATAATTAGATAAATCCGATGCACCAATGCAAATTTAATGTAACTGTCGAAGCTTTCTAATGAGAATATATCAAAGAAATATCGTCGCAATTCAGAACTTTAGTCTTTACGACTACTCATCTGCAAGGTCAGCAGATCAACCACGGAACATCACCTGGTGGACCAGTAGGTTAAATGCAATGAACCACAGCAACTGTACTGTAACTCTCTAAGCATCCTAGTGTGTATGTAACCCAAAAATTCGTCACAATTCAGAACTTTAGTCTCCAAGCCTATTTGTCTGCAAGGTCAGCAGTGGAACCATGGAGCATCACCAGGTGGACCAGTAACTTGAATCCGATCCACCAAAGCATGTTTACTTTAGCTCTCGAAGCTTCCTAGTGAGAATGTGAAGCAGAAATTTCGTCGCAATTCAGTACTTTAGTCTCCAACATACTTATCTGCAAGGTCAGCAGTGGAAACCATGGAGCATTACCTGGTGGACCACTAGCTTCAATGCGATGCACCAAAGCACGTGTACTGTAACTCTCGAAGCTTCCTACTGAGAATACAACCCAGAAATTTAGTCGCAATTCAGAACTTTAGTCTCCAATCTTACTAATCTGCAAGGTCAGCTGTGGAACCGTGGAGCCTTACCTGGTATACCTGTAGCGTAAATCCGATGCACCAAAGCAGGTTTACTGTAACTCTCAAAGCTTCCTTGTGAGAATATAATCCAGACATTTCGTGGCAATTGAGAAATTTAGTCTCCAAGCCTACTTATCTGCAAGGTCAGCAGTGGAATCATGGAGCTTCACCTGGTAGCTTAAATCTGATGCACCAAAGAAAGTTTACCTTAACTCTCGAACCTTCATAGTGAGAATGTAAATCAGAAATTTCGTCTCAATTCGAAACTATAGTCTAAAACCATACTTATTTGCGAGTTCAGCAGGCAAACCATGGCGCATCACCTGGTGGACCAATAGCTCCAATCCGATGCACCCAAGCAAGTTTACTGTAACTCTCGAAGCTTCCTAGTAAGAATATAATACAGAAATTTCATCGCAATTCAGAACTTTGGTTTCCGAGCCTACTTATCTGCAAGGTGAGCATTGGTACCATGGAGCATCAAATGATGGAAAAAGTAGCTTAAATCCGATGCACCAAAGCAAGTTTACTGTAACTCACGAAGCTTCCTAGTGAGAATATAACCCAGAAACTTCGTCGCAATTTAGAACTTTAGTCTCCAAGCCTACTTATCTGCAAGGTCAGTAGTAGAAACATGGAGCATCACCTGGTGGACCAGTAGCTTGAATCCGTGCACCGAAGCAAGTTTACTTTAGCTGTCGAAGCTTCCTAGTGAGAATGTAACCCAGAAATTAAGTCGTAATTCAGAACTTTGCTCTCCGAGCCTACTTATCTCCAAGGTGAGCATTGGTACCATGGAGCATCAAATGATGGAAAAGTAGCTTAAATCCGATGCACCAAAGCAAGTTTACTGTAACTCTCCAAGCTTCCTGGTGAGAATGTAACCCAGAAATTTCGTCCCAATTCAGGACTTTAGTCTCCATGCGTACTTATGTGCAATTTTACCAGTGAAACCATGGTGCATCACCTGGTGGACCAGTGGCTTGAATCCGATGCACCAAAGCAAGTTTACTGTAACTTTCGAAGCCTCCTAGTGAGAATACAAGTCAGAAATTTCGTCGCAATTCTAAACTTTCGTCTCCAAGATTACTTATCTGCAATTTCAGCAGCGGGATGATTTAGCATCACCTTGTGGACCAGTACCATAAATCCGATGCACCAAACCAAGTTTACAGTATCTCTCGAAGCTTCCTAGTGAGAATGTAACCTAGAAATTCTGTTGCAATTCAGAACTTTAGTCTCCAAGCCTACTTATCTGCAAGGTCAGCAGTGGAACAATGGAGCATCACCTGGTGAACCAGTAGCTTAAATCCGATGCAACAATTCAAGTTAATGGTAACTCTCGAACCTTCCTAGTGAGAATGTAACCCAGACATTTTGTCGCAATTCAGAATTTTAGCCTCCAAGCCTACTTATTTGCGAGGTCGGCAGTGGAACCATGGAGCATCACCTGCTGGACCAGTACCTTGAATAGGATGCACCAAAGCTACTTTGATGTAACTCTTGAAACTTCCTAGTGAGAATGTAACCCAGAAATTTCGTTGCAATTCAGAACATTAGTCTCCATGCCTACTTACCTGCAATTTTAGCAATGGAACCACGGAGCATCTCCTGGTGCACCAGTAGCTAGAATCCGATACACCAAAGCAAGTTTACTGTAAGCCTCGAAGCGTCCTAGTGAGAATGTAACCCAGAAATTTCGTCGCAATTCAGAACTATAGTCGCCAAGCTTAATTATCTGCAAGGTCAGCAGATTAACCAGGGAGCATCCCCTAGTGGACCAGTAGCTTGAATCCGATGCACCAAAGCATGTTTACTGTAAGTCTCGAAGCTTCGTAGTGAGAATGTAACCCAGACATATCGTCGCTATTCAGAACTTTAGTCTCCAAGCATACTTATCTACAAGGTCAGTAGTGCAACCATAGTGCATCACCAGGTGGATCAGTAGGTTAAATCTGATTCCCAAAGTATGTGAACCGTAACTCTCGAAGCTTCCTAGTGAGAATGTAACCCAAAAATTTCGTTGCAATTCAGATCTTAAGTCTCCAAGCCTAATTATTTGCAAGGTAATCAGTGGAATCATGGAGCATCACCTAGTGGACCAGTAGCTTGGATAGGATGCACCAAAGCCACTTTAATGTAACTCTTGAAACTTCCTAGTGAGAATGTAACCCAGAAATTTCGTTGCAATTCTGAACATTATCTCTATGCCTACTTACCTGCAATTTTAGCAATGGAACCATGGAGCATCACCTGGTGGACCAGTAGCTTAAATCCGATGCACCAATTCAAATTTACTGTAACTCTCGAAGCTACCTGGTAAGAATATAAACCAGAAATATCGTCGTAATTAAGAACTTTATTCGCCTTGCGCACTTATCTGCAATTTTACCAGTTTAACCATTGAGCATCACCTGGTGGACCAGTAGCTTGAATACGATGCACCAAAGCCACTTTAATGTAACCCTTGAAACTTCCTAGTGAGAATGTAACCCAGTAATTTCGTGGAAATTCAAATTTTAGCCTAAATGCCTACTTATCTGCAATTTTAGCTGTGGAACCATGGAGCATCACCTGGTGGACCAGTAGCTTGAATCCGAAGAGCCAAAGCAAGTTCAATGTAACTCTCGAAGCCTCCTAGAGAGAATACAACCCAGAAATTTCGTCCCAATTAAAGACTTTGGTGTACAAGCCTACTCTTCTACAATTTGAGCCGTGGAACCATGGATTACCACCTGGTGGACCAGTAGCTTAAATCCGATGCAACAAAGCAAGTTTACTGTAACTCTCGAAGCTTCCTGGTAAGAATATAACCCAGAAATATCGCTGCAATTAAGAACTTTAGTCGCAATGCGTACTTATCTGCAATTTTAGCAGTGAAACCATGGAGCATTACCTGGTGGACCAGAAGATTGAATCCGATGCACCAAAGCAAGTTCACTGTAACTCTCGAAGCCTCCTACATAGAATACAACCCAGAAATTTCGTACCAATTTAGAACTTTGGTCTACAATTTCAGCAGTGGGACCACGGAGCACCACCTGGTGGACCAGTAGCTTCAGTCCGATGCACCAATACAAGTTTACGGTAATTCTTGAACTTTCCTAGTGTGAATGTAACCCAGATATTTCGTCGCAAATCAGAACTTTAATCTCCAAGCCTACTTATCTGCTAGGTTAACAGTGGAACCATGGAGCATCACCTGGTGGACCAGTACCTTGAATCCGATGCACCAAAGCAACTTTATTGTAACTCTCGATGCTTCCTAATGAGGATGTAACCCAGAAATTTCGTCGCAATTCAGAACTTTAGTCTCCAAGCCCAGTTATCTGCAAGGTCAGCAGTGGAACCATGGAGCATCACCTGGTGGACCAGTAGATTAAATCCGATGCACCAAAGCAAGTTTACTGTAAGACTTGAAGCTTCCTAGTGAGAATGCAGCACAGATAGTTGGTCGCAATTCAGAACTATAATCTCCAAGCCTACTTATCTGTAAGGTCTGCAGAGGATCAATGGAGCATCACCTGGTGGACCAGTTGGTTAAATCCGATGCACCAAAGCAAATGTACTGTAACTCCCGAAGCTTCCTAGTGAGAACGTAACCAAGAAATTTGGTCGCAATTCAGTACTTTAGTCTCCAAGCTTACCTATCGGCAAGGTAAGCAGAGGAACCATGGAGCATCACCTGGTGGATCAGTAGGTAAAATCCCATGCACCAAAGTAAGTGACCGTTAAATCTCGAAGCTTGCTAGTGAGAATGTAACCCAGTAATTTCGTCGAAATTCAGAACTTTAGTCTCCATGCCTACTTATCTGCAATTTTAGCAGTGTAACCATGGAGCATCTCCTGGTGGACCAGTAGCTTGAATCCGAAAAGCCAAAGCAAGTTAACTGTAACTCTCAAAGCCTCCTAGAGAGAATACAACCCAGAAATTTCGTCCAAATTCAGAACTTTGGTCTTCAAGCCTACTTATCTACAATTTCAGCAGTGGAACCATTTAGCATCACCTGCAGGACCAGTAGCTTGAATCCGATGCTCCAAAGCAACTTAACTGTATTTCTCGATGCCTCCTAGTGAGAATACAACCCATAAATATCTCCTCAATTATGAACTTTAATCTCCAAGAGTACTTATCCCTAATTTCAGCAGTGGAACCATGGATTACCACCTGGTGGACCATTAGCTTGAATCCGATGACCAAAGCAAGTTCAGTGTAACTCTCGAAGCCTCAAAGAGAGAATACAAACCAGAAATTTCGTCCCAATTCAGATTTTGGTCTCCAAGATTACTAATCTACAATTTCAGCAGAGAAATCATGGAGCACCACCTGGTGGACCAATAGCATAAATCCGATGCACCAAAGCAAGTTTACTGTAAGCCTCGAAGCGTCCTAGTGAGAATGTAACCCAGAAATTTCATCGCAATTAAGAACTTTAGTCTCCAAGAATATTTATTTTCAAGGTCTGCGGTGGAACCATGGAGCATCACCTGGTGGATCGGTAGCTCAAATCCGATGCACCAAAGCACGTTTACTGTAACTCTCGAATCTTGCTAGTAGGAATATAACCCAGAAATATCGTCGCAATTCAGGATTTTGGTCTCCAAGCATACTTATCTACAAGGTCAGCAGTGCAATTTTGGAGCATCACCTCGTGGATCAGTATGTTAAATCCGTTGCACAAAAACAAATGTACTGTAACTCTCGAAGCTTGCTAGTGAGAATGTGACCCAGAAATTTCGTCAGAATTCAGAATTTTAGTGTCCAAGCCTACTTATCTGCGAAGACAGCAGTGGAACCATAGAGCATCACCTGGTGGACCACTAGCTTAAATCCGATGCACCATGGAAGTTTACTGTAACTCTCGAAGCTTCCTAATGGCAATGTAACCCAGAAATTTCGTCGCAATTCAGATCTTTTTTCTCCAAGCCTACTTATCTGCAAGGTCAGCAGTGCAACCATGGAGCATTATCTGGTGGACCAGTAGGTTAAAACCGATGCACCAAAGCAAGAGTACTGTAACTCTCGAAGCTTCCTAGTGAGAATGTAACCAAGAAATTTGGTCGCAATTCAGAACTTCAGTCTCCAAGCCTACTTATCTTCAAGGTCAGCTGAGGAACCATCGAGCATCACCTGCTGGAAAAGTCGCATTAATCCTATGTATCAAACCAAGTATACTGTAACTCTCGAAGCTTCCTTGTGAGAATATAACCCAGAAATATCGTCGCAACTCAGGAACTTTAATCTCCAAGTTTACTTATCTGCAAGGTCAGCAGACGAATCATGGAGCATCACCTGCTGGACCAGTTACATTTATCTGACGCACCAAAGCAAGTTTACGGTAACTCTAGCAGCTTCCTTGTGAGATTGTAACCCCTAAAATTTCGTCGAAATTCAGAACTTTAGTCTTCAAACCTACTTATCTGCAAGGTCAGCAGAGGAGCAATGGGCATCACCTGGTGGAACAGTAGCTTAAATCCGTTACGTGTCAGCAAGTTTACTGTAACAGTCGAAGCTATCTAGTGCGAATATAACCCAGAAATTTCATCACAGTTCAGAAAATTATTCTCCCAGAATATTTATCTGCAAAGACAGCAGTGCAACCATGGAGCATATACCTGGTGGACCAGTAGGTTAAATCCGATGTACCAAAGCAAGTGTACTGTAACTCCCGAAGCTTCCTAGTGAGAATATGACCCAGAAATTTAGTCGCAATTCAGAACTTTAATCTCCAAACCTACTTATCTGCAAGGTCAGCAGTGCAACCATGGAGCATCACCTGGTGGACCAGGAGCGATAAATCCGATGCACCAAAGCAAGTGTACTGTAACTCCCGAAGCTTCTTAGTGAGAATATAACCCAGAAATTTCATCGCAAATCAGGACATTATTCTCCAACCCTACTTATCTGCAAGGTCAGCAGTGCAACCATGGAGCATCACCTGGTGGACCAGTAGGTTAAATCCGATGCATCAAAGCAAGTGTGCTGTAACTCTCGAAGCTTCCTAGTGAGAATGTAACCCAGAAATTTGGTAGCTACACAGAACTTTAGTCGCCAACTCTACTTATCTGCAAGGTCAGCAGAGGAACCATGGAGCATCACCTGGTGGAACAGTAGCTTAGATCCGATGCAGCAAAGCAAGTTTAATGTAACTCTCGAAGCTTCCTAGTGAGAAAATATCCCAGAAATTTCATCGCAATTCAGAACATTAGTCTCCAAGCCTGCTTATCTGGGAGTCAGCAGTGCAACCAAAGAGCATCACCTGGTGGACGAGTAGGTTAAAACCGATGCACCAAAGCGAGTGTACTGTAACTATCGAAACTTCCTAGTGAGAATGTAACCCAGAAATTTGGTCGCTATACAGAACTTTAGTCTCCAAGCCTACTTATCAGCAAGGTCAGCAGAGGAAACCATGGAGCATCACATGCTGGGTTAGTAGCTTAAAACCGATGAAACATAGCAAATTTACTGTAACTTTCGCAGCCTCCTAGTGAGAATGGAACCCAGAAATTTCGTCGCAATTCAGAACGTTATTTTCCAAGCCTACTTTTTAGCAAGGTCAGGAGTGCTACCATGGAGCATCACCTGGTGGACCAGTAGCTTGAATCCGATGCACCAAAGCAAGTTTACTGTAACTTTTGAAGCATTTTTGTGAGAATACAATCTAGAAATTTCGTCGCATTCATAACTTTAGTTTCCAAGCCTACTTATTTTCAAGATCAGCAGTGGAAACGTGGACCCTCTCCCGGTGTACCAGTAGCTTAAATCCGATGCACCATTGCAAGATTACTGTAACCCTCGAAGCTTCCTAGTGAGAATGTGATCCAGAAATATCGTCGCAATTCAGAACGTTAGTCTCCAAGCCTACTTATCACCACGGTCAGCAGCGGAACAATGGAGCATCACCTGGTGGTCCAGTAGCTTGAATCCGATGCACCAAACCAAGTTTACTGTAAGTCTCGAAACTTCCTATTGATAATATAACGCAGAAATTTCGTCGTAATTCAGAACTTTAGTCTCTATGCCTACTTATCTTCTAGGCTTGCAGTGGAACCATGGAGCATCACCATGTGGACTAGTAGCTTGAAGCCAATGCACCAAAGCAAGTTTACTGTAACTCCCGAAGATTTCTACTGAGAATATAACCCAGAATTTTCGTCGCAATTCAGAACTTTAGTCTCCAAGCCTACTTATCTGCTAGGTCGGCAGTGGAACCATGGAGCATCACATGCTGGATTAGTAGCTTAAACCAATGCACCAAAGCAAATTTACAGTAACTCTCGAAGCCTCCTAGTGAGAACGGAAACCAGAAATTTCGTCGCAAATCAGAACGTTATTTTCCAAGCCTACTTATCAGCAAAGTCAGCAGTCCAACTATGTAGCATCACCTGGTGCACCAGTAGCTTGAATACGATGCACCAAAGCAAGTTTACTGTAACTCCCGAAGCTTGCTAGTGAGAATATAACCCAGAAATTTCGTCACAATTCAGAACGTTAGTCTCCAAGATTAATTATCTGCATGGTCGGCAGTGGAACCATGGTGCTCCACCTACTTACCAGTTGCTTAAATGCGATGCAGCAAAGCAAGTTTACTGTAACTATCGATTTTCCTGATGAGAATGTAACTCCGAAGTTTCGTCGCAATGCAGAACTTTAGTCTCCAAGCCTACTTATCTGCAAGAAGCAGTGGAATCAAGCAGCAATACCTGGTGGACCAGTAGCTTACATCCGATGCACTAAAGCAAATTTATTGTATCTCTCGAAGCTTTCTAGTGATAATGTGATCCAGAAATTTCGTCGCAAGTCAGAACTTTAGTTTCCAAGATGATTTATCTCCAAGGCCAGCAGTGGAACAATGGAGCCTCACCTGGCTTACCAGTAGCTTGATTCCGATGCACCAAAGCAAGTTTACTGTAACTTATGAAGCTTCTTTGTGAGAATACAATCTAGAAATTTCGTCCCAATTCAGATCTTTAGTTTCCAAGCATACTTATTTTCAAGATCAGCAGTGGAAAAATGTACCCTCTCCCAGTGTACCAGTAGCTTAAATCCGATGCACCTAAGCAAATTTACTGTAACGCTCGAAGCTTCATAGTGAGAATGGAAACCAGATATTTCGTCGCAATTCACAACTTTAGTCTCCAAACCTACTTATCTGCAAGGTCGGCAGTGGAACCATGGAGCATCTCCTGGTGGACCATTAGCTTAAATCCGATGCAGCAAAGCAAGTTTACTGTAACTATCGAAGCTTCCTAATGAGAATGTAACCAAGAAATTTCGTCGCAATTCATAACTTTTGTCTCAAGGCATACTTATCTTCAAGGTCAGAAGTGGAATTAAGAAGCATCACCTGGTGGACCAGTAGCTTAAATCCGATGCAACAAAGCAAATTTACTGTAACTCTCGAAGCTTCCTAGTGAAAATGGAACGCAGAAATTTCGTCGCAAATCTAAATGTTAGTCTCCAAGCCTACTTATCCGGATGGTCAGCAGTGGAACCATGGAGCCTCACCTGGTTTACCAGTAGCTTGATTCCGATGCACCAAAGCAAGTTTACTGTATCTTTTGAAGCTACTTAGTGAGAATATAACCCAGAAATTTCTTCGTAATTCAGAAAATTAGTCTCCACGAATGCTTATCGTCAAGGTCAGCAGTGGAACCATGGAGCATCACCTCGTACACCTGTAGGTTGAATCCCATGAACCACAGGAAATTTACTGTAACTCTCGAAGCTTCCTAGTGAGAATACAACCTAGAAAATTCGTCGCAATTCAGAACATTAGTCTCCAAGCCTACTTATCTTCAATGTCAGCAGCGGAATCATGGGGCATCACCAGGTAGACCAGTAGCTTAAATAAGATGCACCAAAGCACGTTTATAGTAACTCTCGAAGCTTCCTAGTGAGAATGGAAACCAGAAATTTCATCGCAATTCAGAACGTTATTTTCAAAGACTACTTATCTACAAGGTCGGCAGTGGAACCATGGAGCATCACCATGTGGACCAGTTGCTTGAATCCAATGCACCAAAGCAAGTTTACTGTAACTCCCGAAGCTTCCTAGTGAGATATAACCCAGAAACTTCGTCGCATTTCGGAACTTTAGTCTCCAACCCTACTTATCTGCTAGGTCGGCAGTGGAACCATGGAGCATCACCTGGTGGACCATTAGCTTAAATCCAATGCACCAAAGCAAGTTTACTTTAACTATCGAAGCTTCCTAATGAGAATGTAACCCAGAAATTTCGTCGCAATTCTGAAGTTTTGTCTCCAAGCCTACTTATCTTCAAAGTCAGCAGTGGAATTAAGATCCATCAATTGGTGGACCAGAAGCTTAAATCCGATGCACCAAAGCAATTTTACTGTAACTCTCGAAGCTTCCTAGTGAAAATGGAACCATGAAATTTCGTCGTAAATCTGAATGTTAGTCTCCAAACCTACTTGTCTGGATGGACAGCAGTGGAACCATGTAGCTTCACCTGGTTTACCAGTATCTTGATTCTGATGCACTAAAGCAAGATTACTGTAACTCTCTAAGCTTCCTAGTGAGAATGTGATCCAGAAATTTCGTCGCAATTCAGAACTTTTGTCTCCAAGCCTACTCAACTTCAAGGTCAGGTGTGGAATTAAGAAGCATCACCTGATGGACCAAGAGCTTATATCCGATGCACCAAAGCAAATATACTGTAACTCTCGAAGTTTCCTAGTGAAAATGGAACCCAGAGATTTCGTCGCACATCTGAATGTTAGTCTACAAGCCTACTTGTCTGGATGGTCAGCAGTGGAACCATGTAGCCTCACCTGGTTTACCCTGTAGCTTGATTCCGATATACCAAAGCAAGTTTACTGCAACTTTTGAAGCTTCTTATGGAGAATATAACCCAAAAGTTTCTTCGCAATTCAGAACTTTAATCTCCAAGCCTACTTCTCTGCAATTTCACCGGTGGAACCATGGACCATCACCTGGTTTACCAGTAACTTGAATCCGATGCACCAAAGCAAGTTTACTGTAACTCCCGAAGCTTTCTAGTGAGAATATAACCCAGAAATTTCGTCGCAATTCACAACTTTAGTCTCCAAGCCTACTTATCTCCAACGTCGGCAGTGGTACCATGGAGCATCACCTGCTGGGTTAGTAGCATGAAACCGATGCACCAAACCAAGTTCACTGTAACTCTCGAAGCTTCTTAGTGAGAATGGAAACCTGAAATTTCGACGCAATTCAGAACGTTATTTTCAAAGCCTACTTATCTCCACGGTCAGCAACGGAACCATGGAGCATCACCTGGTGGTCCAGTATCTTGAATCCGAAGCACCAAAGCGAGTTTACTGTAAGTCTCGAAACTTCCTAGTGAAAATATAATCCAGAATCTCCGTCCCAATTCAGAACTTTAGTCTCCAAGCCTACTTACCTGCAAGGTCGGCAGAGGAACCATGAAGCTCCACCTGGTTTATCAGTAGCTTAAATCCGATGCAGCAAAGCAATTTTACTGTAACTATCGAATCTTCCTAATGAGAATGTAACCCCGAAGTTTCGTCGCAATGCAGAACTTTAGTCTCCAAGCGTACTTATCTGCAAGGTCAGCAATAGAATCAAGCAGCATCACCTGGTGGAACAGTAGCTTAAATCCGATGCACCAAAGCAAGATAACTGTATCTCTTGTAGCTTCCTAGTGATAATGTGATCCAGAAATTTCGTCGCAAGTCAGAACATTAGTTTCCAAGCCGACTTATCTCCAAGGTCAGCAGTGGAACAATGGAGACTCACCTGGTTTACCAGTAGCTTGATTTCGATGCACCAAAGCACGTTTACTGTAACTTTTGAAGCATCTTTGTGAGAATACAATCTAGAAATTTCGTCGCATTCAGAACTTTAGTTTCCAAGCCTACTTATTTTCAAGATCAGCAGTGGAAACGTGGACCCTCTCCCAGTGTACCAGTAGCTTAAATCCGATGCACCAATGCAAGATTACTGTAACCCTCGAAGCTTCCTAGTGAGAATGTGATCCAGAAATTTCGTCGCAATTCCGAACGTTAGTCTCCAAGCCTACTTATCACCAAGGTCAGCAGCGGAGCAATGGAGCATCACCTGGTGGTCCAGTAGCTTGAATCCAATGCACCAAACCAAGTTTACTGTAAGTCTCGAAACGTCCTATTGAAAATATAACGCAGAAATTTCGTCGTAATTCAGAACTTTAGTCTCTATGCCTACTTATCTTCTAGGCTTGCAGTGGAACCATGGAGCATCACCATGTGGACTAGTAGCTTGAAGCCAATGCACCAAAGCAAGTTTACTGTAACTCCCGAAGTTTCCTACTGAGAATATAACCCAGAATTTTCGTCGCAATTCAGAACTTTAATCTCCAAGCCTACTTATCTGCAAGGTCGGCAGTTGAACCATGGAGCATCACATGCTGGATTAGTAGCTTAAAACCGATGCACCAAAGCAAATTTACCGTAACTATCGATGCCTCCTAGTGAGAACGGAACCCAGAAATTTCGTCGCAATTCAGAACTTTAGTCTCCAAACCTACTTATCTGCAAGGTCGGCAGTTTACTGTACCTTTTAAAGCTTCGTAGTGAGAATATAACACAGAAATTTCTTCGCAATTCAGAAATTTAGTCACCAAGCCTACTGATCTGCAAGGTCAGACATAGAACCATGGAGCATCACCTTGTACACCTGTAGCTTGAATCCGATGAACCAAAGCAAGATAACTGTAACTCTCGAACCTCCCTAGTGAGAATACAACCTAAAAATTTCCGTCGCAATTCAGAACTTTAGTCTCTAAGCCTACTTATTTGCAAGATCAGCAGTGGAACCATGTGGCCAGACCTGGTGCACCAGTAGCTTAAATCCGATGCACCACAGCAAATTTACTGTATCTCTCGAGCAACCTAGTGAGAATATTATACAGAAATATCGTCGCAATTCAGAACTATAGGCTCCAAGCCTACTTATCAGCAAGGTCGGCAGTGGAACCATGGAAAGTCATCTTGTATACCAGTAGCTTAAAACCGATGCTCCGAAGCAAGTTTGCTGTAGTTCTCGTAGCATCCAAGTGAGAATGGAACGCGAAATTTTTTCGCAATTCAGAACGTTAGTCTCCAAGCCTACGTATCTGCAAGGTCAGAATTGGAACCTTGTGGCATCACCTGGAGGACAAGTGGCTTAAATCCGATGCACCAAAGCAAGTTTACTGTATCTCTCGAAGCCTCTTAGTGAGAATATAACGCAGAAATTTCGTCGCAATTCAGAACTTTAGTCTCCAAGCCTACGTATCTGCAGAGTCACTAGTGTAAAAATGGAGCATCACCTGGTGGACCAGTAGCCTTAATCCGATGTACCAAAGCAAATTTACTGTAACTCTCGAACCTTCATACTGAAAATGGAACCCAGATATTGCGTCGCAATTCAGAACGTTAGTCTCCAAGCCTACTTATCTGCAAGGTCAGCAGCGGAACCATGGAGCATCACCTGGTGGATCTGTAGCTTAAATCCGGTTCATCAAACCAAGTTTACTGTAACTCTCGAAGCCTCCTAGTGAGAATGTAAACCAGAAATTTCGTCGCAATTCAGAACTTTAGTCTCCAAGCCTACTTATCTACAAGGTCAGCTGTGGAATCATGGGGCATCACCTGGTGGACCAGTAGCTTGAATCCAAAGAACCAAAGCAAGTTTACCATAACTCTCGAAGCTAGCTAGTGAGAATATAACACAGAAATTTCGTCGCAATTCAGAACTTTAGTCTCCAAGCCTATTTATCAGCAAGGTCGGCAGTGGAACCAAGGAAAATCACATTGTCTACCAGTAGCTTAAAACCGATGCACCAAAACAGGTTTACTGTAACTGTCGAAGCTTCCTAGTAAGAATGTAACCCAGAAATTTCGTCTCAATTCAGAACGTTAGTCTCCAAGCCTACGTATCTGCAAGGTGATAAGTGGAACCTTGGAGCAACACCTGGAGGACATGTGGCTTAAATCCGATGCATCAAACCAAGTTTACTGTAGTTCTCGTAGCATTCTCGTGAGAATGTAACCCAAAAATTTCGTCGCAATTCAGAACTTTAGTCTAAATACCTACTTCTCTCAAGGCCAGCAGTGTAACAATGGAGAATCACCTGGTGGACCAGTAGCTTAAAGCCGATGCACCAAAGCAAGATTACTCTATCTCTCGAAGCTTCATAGTGAGAATATAACGCAGAAATTTCGTCGCAATTCAGAACTTTAGTCTCCAAGCCTACTTATCTACAGAGTCACCAGTGTAAAC
Organism: Schistocerca gregaria; assembly: GCF_023897955.1. Taxonomy (NCBI): domain Eukaryota; kingdom Metazoa; phylum Arthropoda; class Insecta; order Orthoptera; family Acrididae; genus Schistocerca; species Schistocerca gregaria. The sequence goes on along the minus strand of NC_064925.1, from coordinate 43,015,187 downwards.
ATGGAGGATCACCTGGTGGACCTGTAGCATGAATCCGATGCACCAAAGCTAGTTTACTGTAACTTACGAAGCTTCCTAGTGAGAATACAACCTAGAAAATTCGTCGCATTCAGAACTTTAGTGTCCAAGCCTACATATTTGCAAGATCAGCAGTGGATCCATGGAGCATCACCTGCTGGATTAGTAGCTTAAAACCGATGCATCAAAGTCAATTATCTGTAACTCTCCAAGCTTCCTAGTGAGAATGGAACCCAGAAATTTCGTCGCAATTCAGTACTTTATTTTACAAGCTTACTTATCTGCAAGGTCAGCAGTGGAACCATGGAGCATCACCATAAGGACCAGTAGCTTGAATCCGATGCACCAAAGCAAGTTTACTGTAACTCCCGAAACTTCCTAGTGAGAATGTAACCCAGAAACTTCGTCGGAATTCAGAACTTTAGTCTCCAAGCCTACTTATCTGAAAGGTCGGCAGTGGAACCATGGAGCATCATCTGGTTTACCAGTAGCTTAAATCCGATGAACCAAATCAAATTTACTGTATCTCCCGAAGCTACCTAGTGAAAATGGAACCCAGAAATTTCATTTCAATTCTAAATGTTAGTCTCAAAGCCCACTTATCTTGATGGTCAGCAGTGGAACCATCTAGCATCACCTGGTAGACCAGTAGCTTGAATGCGATGCACCAAAGCAAGATTACTGTAACTCTCGAAGCTTCGTAGTGAATATGTGATGAAGAAATTTCGTCGCCATTCAGAACTTTAGTTTCCAACCCCACTTATCTGCAAGGTCAGCAGGGTAACCATTGAGCCTCACCTGGTTTACCAGTAGTTTGATTCCAATGCACCAAATAAAATTTACTGTAACATTTGAAGCTTCGTAGTGAGAACATAAAGCAGAAATTTCTTCGCAATTCAGAAATTTAGTCACCAAGCATACTTATCTGCAAGGTCAGGAGTGGAACCATGGAGCATCACCTGGTGGACCTGAAGCTTAAAAGCACTTGCACCAAAGCAAGTTTACTGTAACTCTCGCAGCTTCCTTGTGAGAATGGAAACCAGAAATTTCGTCGCAATTCACAACTTTAGTCTCCAAGCCTACTTATCTGCAAGGTCGGCAGTGGAACCATGGAGCATAACTTGGTGGACCAGTAGCTGGAATCCGATGCGACAAAGTATGTTTACTGTAACACTCGAAGCTTCCTAGTGACAATATAACGAAGAAACGTCGTCGCAATTCAGAACTTTAGTCCTCAAGCCTACTTATCTGCAAGGTCAGCTATGAACCCACGGAACATTACCTGGTGAACCAGTAGCTTAAAGCCGATTGACCAAGGCAAGTTTACTGTATCTCTAGAAGCTTGCTAGTAAGAATATAATCCAGAAATGTCGTCGCAATTCAGACCTTTAGTCTCCAAGCATACTTATCTGCAAGGTCAGCAGTGGAACCATGGAGCATCACCTGGTGGACCTGAAGCTTAAAAGCACTTGCACCAAAGCAAGTTTACTGTAACTCTCTAAGCTTGATGTGAGAATATAAACCAGAAATTTCGTGGCAATTCAGAACGTTTTTCACCAAGGCTACTTATCTGCAAGGTCAGTAGTGGAGCCAAGAGCATCACCTGGTTGATCAGTGGCTAAAATCCGATGCACCAAAGCAAGTTTACTGTATCTCTCGATTCCTTCAAATGAAAATGGAACACAGAAATTTCATCGCAATTGCGAACGTTAGTCTCCAAGCCTACTTATCTTTAAAGTCAGTGGAACCATGGAGCATAACTTGGTGGACCAGTAGCTTGAATCCAATGCACCAAAGAAAGTTTACTGTAACTCTCTAAGACCCTAGTGAGAATATAACACAGAAATTTCGTCGAATTCGGAACTTAGTCTCCAAGCCAACTTATCTAAAAGGTCAGCAGTGGAACGATGGATCATCACCTGGTGGACCAGTAGCATACATCCGATGCACCAAAGCAAGTTTACTGAAACTCCCGGAGCATCCTAGTGAGAATATATCCCAGAAATTTCGTCGCAATTCAGAACTTTAGTCTCCAAGCCTACTTATCTGCAAGGTCGGCAGTGGAAAAATGGAGCATCGCTTGGTTTACCAGTAGCATAAATCCCATGCTTCAAAGCAAGTTTACTGTAACTCCCGAAGCATCCTAGTGAGAATATATCCCAGAAATTTCGTCGCAATTCAGAACTGTAGTCTCCACGCCTACTTACCTGCAACGTCAGCAGTGGAATCAAGGAGCATCACCTGGTGGACCAGTAGCTTAAATCCGATGCACCAAAGCCAATTTACTGTATCTCTCGAAGGTTCCTAGTGAAAAGGGAACCCAGACATTTCGTCGCAATTATAAATGTTAGTCTCAAAGCCTACTTATCTGGATGGACAGCAGTCAGCCTATGAAGCATCACCTGGTGGAACAGTAGCTTGAATCCAAAGCACCAAAGCAAGTTTACCGTAACTCTCGATGCAACCTAGTGAGAATACAACACAGAAATTTCGTCGCAATTCAGAACTTTAGTCTACAAGCTTAGTTATCGGCAAGGTGAGCAGTGGAATCAGGGAGCATCACCTGGTGGACCAATAGCTTAAATCCGATGCATCATAGCATGTTTACTGAAACTGCCGAAGCTTCCTAGTGAGAATATAACTGAGAAATTTCGTCGCAATTCAGAACTTTAGTCTCCAAGCCTACTTATCTGCAAGGTCAGCAGTGGAACCAAGGAGCAACACCTGGTGGACCAGTAGCTTAAATCAGATGAACGAAAGCAAATTTACTGTATCTCTCGACGCTTCCTTGTGAAAATGGAAAACAGAAATTTCGTCGCAATTCTAAATGTTAGTCTCAAAGCCACTTATCTGGATGGTCAGCAGTGGAACCATGGAGCATCACCTGGTGGACCAGTAGCTTGATGCGATGCACCAAAGCAAGATTACTGTTACTCTCGAAGCTTCCTAGTGAGAATGTGATCAAGAAATTTCCTCGCCATTCAGAACTTTTGTGTCCAAGCCCACTTATCAGAAAGGTCAGCAGTGTAACAATGGAGCCTCACCTGGTTTACCAGTAGCTTGATTCCGATGCAACAAAGTAAGTTTTCTGTAACTTTTGAAGCATCTTAGTGAGAATAAAACCCAGAAATTTCTTCGCAACTCAGAACTTTAGTCTCGAAGCCTACTTATCTTCAAGGTCAGACGTGGAACCATGGAGCATCACCTGGTACACCTGTAGCTTGAACCCGATGAACCAAAGCAAGTTTACTGTTACTCACGAAGCTCCCTAGTGAGAATACAACATGGGAATTCCGTCGCAATTCAGAACTTTAGTCTCCAAGCCTACTTATTTGCAAGATCAGCAGTGGGAGCATGGAGCCTCACCTGGTGTACCAGTAGCTTAAATCGGATGCACGAAAGCAAGATTACTGGAACCCTTGAAGCTTCATAGTGAGAATATAACACAGAATTTTCGTCGCAACTAAGAACTTTAGTCTCCATGCCTACTTATCTCCAAGGTCAGCAGCAAAAAAATGGAGCATCACCTGGTGGTCAATTAGCTTGAAGGCGATGCACCAAAGCAAGTTTACTGTAACTCCCAAAGCTTCCTTGTGAGATAAAACCCCGAAATTTCGTCGCAATTCAGAACTTTAGTCTCCAAGCCTACTTATCTGCAACGTCAGCAGTAGAATCAAGGAGCATCACCTAGTGAACTAGTATCTTAAACCCGATGCACCAAAGCAAATTTACAGTATCTCTCGAAGCTTCCTAGTGAAAATGGAACCCAGAAATTTCGTCGCCATTCTAAATCTTATTCTCAAAGCCCACTTATCTGGATGGTCGGCAGTGGAACGATGGAGAATCACCTGGTGTACCAGTAGCTTGAATGCGATGCACCAAAGCAAGATTACTGTAACTCTTGGAGCTTCCTAGTGAGAATGTGATCCAGAAATTTCGTCGCCATTCAGAACTTTAGTTCCCAAGCCCACTTATTTGCATGTCAACAGTGTAACCATTGAGCCTCACCTGGTTTACCAGAAGCTTGATTCCGATGCACCAAAGCAAGTTTACTGTATCTTTTGAAGCTTGTTACTGAGAATATAACCCAGAAATTTCTTCGCAATTCAGAACTTTAATCTCGAAGCCTACTTTTCTGCAAGGTCAGACGTGGAACCATGGAGCTACACTTGGTACACCTGTAGTTGAAATCGATGAACCAAAGCAAGTTTACTGTAACTCTCGAAGGTCCCTAGTGGAATACAACCTAGAAATTTCGTCGCAATTCAGAACTTTAGTCTCCAAGCCTACTTATTTGCAAGATCAGCAGTAGAACCATGGAGCCTCACCTGGTGTACCAGTAGCTTAAATCGGATGCACCAAAGCAAGTTTACTGTAACTCCCGAAGCTTCCTAGTGAGAATATAAACCAGAAATTTCGTCGCAATTCGGAACCTTAGTCTCCAAGCCTACTTGTCTGCAAGTTCAGCAGTGGAATCTAGGAACATCACCTGGTGGACCAGACCCTAAAATCCGACGTACAAGAGCAAATGTACTGTAAATCCCGAAGCTTCATAGTGAAAATGGAATCCAGAAATTTCGTCGCAATTCTAAATGTTAGTCTCAAAGCCTACTTATCTGGATGGTCCGCTGTGAAACCATGGCGCATCACGTGATGGACCAGTAGCTTGAATCCAAAGCACCAAAGCAACTTTACCGTAACTCTCAAAGCAACCTAGTGAGAATATAACACAGAAATTTCGTCGCAATTCAGAACTTTAGTCTCCAAGCCTACTTATCAGCAAGGTCGGCAGTGGAACCATGGGAAATCACCTTGTCTACCAGTAGCTTAAAACCGATGCAATAAAGCAAATTTACTGTAGTTCTCGTTGCTTCCTAGTTATAATGTAACCCAGAAATTTCGACGCAATTCAGAACTTCAGTTTAAAAGCCTACTTATCTGCAAGGTCAGCAGTGTAACCATGGAGAATCACCTGGTGGACCAGTAGCTTGAACCCGATGCACCAAAGCAAGTTTACTGTAACTCACGAAGCTTCCTAGTGAGAATACAACCAAGAAAATTCGTCGCAATTCAGAACTTTTGTGTCCAAGCCTACTTATTTACAAGATCAGCAGTGGAACAATGGAGCCTCATCTGTTGTACCAGTAGCTTCAATCCGATGCACCAAAGCAAGATTACTGGAACCCTCGAAGCTTCATAGTGAGAATATAACACAGAATTTTCGTCGCAACTAAGAACTTTAGTCTCCATGCCGACTTATCTCCAAGGTCAGCAGCAAAACCATGGAGCATCACCTGGTGGTCAAGTAGCTTGAAGGCGATGCACCAAAGCAAGTTTACTGTAACTCCCAAAGTTTCCTTGTGAGATAAAACCCCGAAATTTCGTCACAATTCAGAACTTTAGTCTCCAAGCCTACTTATCTGCAACGTCAGCAGTAGAATCAAGGAGCATCACCTAGTGAACTAGTATCTTAAACCCGATGCACCAAAGCAAATTTACAGTATCTCTCGAAGCTTCCTAGTGAAAATGGAAGCCAGAAATTTCGTCGCCATTCTAAATCTTATTCTCAAAGCCCACTTATCTGGATGGTCGGCAGTGGAACGATGGAGAATCACCTGGTGTACCAGTAGCTTGAATGCGATGCACCAAAGCAAGATTACTGTAACACTTGGAGCTTCCTAGTGAGAATGTGATCCAGAAATTTCGTCGCCATTCAGAACTTTAGTTCCCAAGCCCACTTATTTGCATGTCAACAGTGTAACCATTGAGCCTCACCTGGTTTACCAGAAGCTTGATTCCGATGCACCAAAGCAAGTTTACTGTATCTTTTGAAGCTTGTTACTGAGAATATAACCCAGAAATTTCTTCGCAATTCAGAACTTTAATCTCGAAGCCTACTTTTCTGCAAGGTCAGACGTGGAACCATGGAGCTACACTTGGTACACCTGTAGTTGAAATCGATGAACCAAAGCAAGTTTACTGTAACTCTCGAAGGTCCCTAGTGGAATACAACCTAGAAATTTCGTCGCAATTCAGAACTTTAGTCTCCAAGCCTACTTATTTGCAAGATCAGCAGTAGAACCATGGAGCCTCACCTGGTGTACCAGTAGCTTAAATCGGATGCACCAAAGCAAGTTTACTGTAACTCCCGAAGCTTCCTAGTGAGAATATAAACCAGAAATTTCGTCGCAATTCAGAACCTTAGTCTCCAAGCCTACTTGTCTGCAAGTTCAGCAGTGGAATCTAGGAACATCACCTGGTGGACCAGACCCTAAAATCCGACGTACAAGAGCAAATGTACTGTAAATCCCGAAGCTTCATAGTGAAAATGGAATCCAGAAATTTCGTCGCAATTCTAAATGTTAGTCTCAAAGCCTACTTATCTGGATGGTCCGCTGTGAAACCATGGAGCATCACGTGATGGACCAGTAGCTTGAATCCAAAGCACCAAAGCAACTTTACCGTAACTCTCGAAGCAACCTAGTGAGACTATAACACAGAAATTTCGTCGCAATTCAGAACTTTAGTCTCCAAGCCTACTTATCAGCAAGGTCGGCAGTGGAACCATGGGAAATCACCTTGTCTACCAGTAGCTTAAAACCGATGCAATAAAGCAAATTTACTGTAGTTCTCGTTGCTTCCTAGTTATAATGTAACCCAGAAATTTCGACGCAATTCAGAACTTCAGTTTAAAAGCCTACTTATCTGCAAGGTCAGCAGTGTAACCATGGAGAATCACCTGGTGGACCAGTAGCTTGAACCCGATGCACCAAAGCAAGTTTACTGTAACTCACGAAGCTTCCTAGTGAGAATACAACCAAGAAAATTCGTCGCAATTCAGAACTTTTGTGTCCAAGCCTACTTATTTACAAGATCAGCAGTGGAACAATGGAGCCTCATCTGTTGTACCAGTAGCTTCAATCCGATGCACCAAAGCAAGATTACTGGAACCCTCGAAGCTTCATAGTGAGAATATAACACAGAATTTTCGTCGCAACTAAGAACTTTAGTCTCCATGCCGACTTATCTCCAAGGTCAGCAGCAAAACCATGGAGCATCACCTGGTGGTCAAGTAGCTTGAAGGCGATGCACCAAAGCAAGTTTACTGTAACTCCCAAAGTTTCCTTGTGAGATAAAACCCCGAAATTTCGTCACAATTCAGAACTTTAGTCTCCAAGCCTACTTATCTGCAACGTCAGCAGTAGAATCAAGGAGCATCACCTAGTGAACTAGTATCTTAAACCCGATGCACCAAAGCAAATTTACAGTATCTCTCGAAGCTTCCTAGTGAAAATGGAAGCCAGAAATTTCGTCGCCATTCTAAATCTTATTCTCAAAGCCCACTTATCTGGATGGTCGGCAGTGGAACGATGGAGAATCACCTGGTGTACCAGTAGCTTGAATGCGATGCACCAAAGCAAGATTACTGTAACACTTGGAGCTTCCTAGTGAGAATGTGATCCAGAAATTTCGTCGCCATTCAGAACTTTAGTTCCCAAGCCCACTTATTTGCATGTCAACAGTGTAACCATTGAGCCTCACCTGGTTTACCAGAAGCTTGATTCCGATGCACCAAAGCAAGTTTACTGTATCTTTTGAAGCTTGTTACTGAGAATATAACCCAGAAATTTCTTCGCAATTCAGAACTTTAATCTCGAAGCCTACTTTTCTGCAAGGTCAGACGTGGAACCATGGAGCTACACTTGGTACACCTGTAGTTGAAATCGATGAACCAAAGCAAGTTTACTGTAACTCTCGAAGGTCCCTAGTGGAATACAACCTAGAAATTTCGTCGCAATTCAGAACTTTAGTCTCCAAGCCTACTTATTTGCAAGATCAGCAGTAGAACCATGGAGCCTCACCTGGTGTACCAGTAGCTTAAATCGGATGCACCAAAGCAAGTTTACTGTAACTCCCGAAGCTTCCTAGTGAGAATATAAACCAGAAATTTCGTCGCAATTCAGAACCTTAGTCTCCAAGCCTACTTGTCTGCAAGTTCAGCAGTGGAATCTAGGAACATCACCTGGTGGACCAGACCCTAAAATCCGACGTACAAGAGCAAATGTACTGTAAATCCCGAAGCTTCATAGTGAAAATGGAATCCAGAAATTTCGTCGCAATTCTAAATGTTAGTCTCAAAGCCTACTTATCTGGATGGTCCGCTGTGAAACCATGGAGCATCACGTGATGGACCAGTAGCTTGAATCCAAAGCACCAAAGCAACTTTACCGTAACTCTCGAAGCAACCTAGTGAGACTATAACACAGAAATTTCGTCGCAATTCAGAACTTTAGTCTCCAAGCCTACTTATCAGCAAGGTCGGCAGTGGAACCATGGGAAATCACCTTGTCTACCAGTAGCTTAAAACCGATGCAATAAAGCAAATTTACTGTAGTTCTCGTTGCTTCCTAGTTATAATGTAACCCAGAAATTTCGACGCAATTCAGAACTTCAGTTTAAAAGCCTACTTATCTGCAAGGTCAGCAGTGTAACCATGGAGAATCACCTGGTGGACCAGTAGCTTGAACCCGATGCACCAAAGCAAGTTTACTGTAACTCACGAAGCTTCCTAGTGAGAATACAACCAAGAAAATTCGTCGCAATTCAGAACTTTTGTGTCCAAGCCTACTTATTTACAAGATCAGCAGTGGAACAATGGAGCCTCATCTGTTGTACCAGTAGCTTCAATCCGATGCACCAAAGCAAGATTACTGGAACCCTCGAAGCTTCATAGTGAGAATATAACACAGAATTTTCGTCGCAACTAAGAACTTTAGTCTCCATGCCGACTTATCTCCAAGGTCAGCAGCAAAACCATGGAGCATCACCTGGTGGTCAAGTAGCTTGAAGGCGATGCACCAAAGCAAGTTTACTGTAACTCCCAAAGTTTCCTTGTGAGATAAAACCCCGAAATTTCGTCACAATTCAGAACTTTAGTCTCCAAGCCTACTTATCTGCAACGTCAGCAGTAGAATCAAGGAGCATCACCTAGTGAACTAGTATCTTAAACCCGATGCACCAAAGCAAATTTACAGTATCTCTCGAAGCTTCCTAGTGAAAATGGAACCCAGAAATTTCGTCGCCATTCTAAATCTTATTCTCAAAGCCCACTTATCTGGATGGTCGGCAGTGGAACGATGGAGAATCACCTGGTGTACCAGTAGCTTGAATGCGATGCACCAAAGCAAGATTACTGTAACTCTTGGAGCTTCCTAGTGAGAATGTGATCCAGAAATTTCGTCGCCATTCAGAACTTTAGTTCCCAAGCCCACTTATTTGCATGTCAACAGTGTAACCATGGAGCCTCACCTGGTTTACCAGAAGCTTGATTCCGATGCACCAAAGCAAGTTTACTGTATCTTTTGAAGCTTGTTACTGAGAATATAACCCAGAAATTTCTTCGCAATTCAGAACTTTAATCTCGAAGCCTACTTTTCTGCAAGGTCAGACGTGGAACCATGGAGCTACACTTGGTACACCTGTAGTTGAAATCGATGAACCAAAGCAAGTTTACTGTAACTCTCGAAGGTCCCTAGTGGAATACAACCTAGAAATTTCGTCGCAATTCAGAACTTTAGTCTCCAAGCCTACTTATTTGCAAGATCAGCAGTAGAACCATGGAGCCTCACCTGGTGTACCAGTAGCTTAAATCGGATGCACCAAAGCAAGTTTACTGTAACTCCCGAAGCTTCCTAGTGAGAATATAAACCAGAAATTTCGTCGCAATTCAGAACCTTAGTCTCCAAGCCTACTTGTCTGCAAGTTCAGCAGTGGAATCTAGGAACATCACCTGGTGGACCAGACCCTAAAATCCGACGTACAAGAGCAAATGTGCTGTAAATCCCGAAGCTTCATAGTGAAAATGGAATCCAGAAATTTCGTCGCAATTCTAAATGTTAGTCTCAAAGCCTACTTATCTGGATGGTCCGCTGTGAAACCATGGAGCATCACGTGATGGACCAGTAGCTTGAATCCAAAGCACCAAAGCAACTTTACCGTAACTCTCGAAGCAACCTAGTGAGAATATAACACAGAAATTTCGTCGCAATTCAGAACTTTAGTCTCCAAGCCTACTTATCAGCAAGGTCGGCAGTGGAACCATGGGAAATCACCTTGTCTACCAGTAGCTTAAAACCGATGCAATAAAGCAAATTTACTGTAGTTCTCGTTGCTTCCTAGTTATAATGTAACCCAGAAATTTCGACGCAATTCAGAACTTCAGTTTAAAAGCCTACTTATCTGCAAGGTCAGCAGTGTAACCATGGAGAATCACCTGGTGGACCAGTAGCTTGAACCCGATGCACCAAAGCAAGTTTACTGTAACTCACGAAGCTTCCTAGTGAGAATACAACCAAGAAAATTCGTCGCAATTCAGAACTTTTGTGTCCAAGCCTACGTATTTACAAGATCAGCAGTGGAACAATGGAGCCTCATCTGTTGTACCAGTAGCTTCAATCCGATGCACCAAAGCAAGATTACTGGAACCCTCGAAGCTTCATAGTGAGAATATAACACAGAATTTTCGTCGCAACTAAGAACTTTAGTCTCCATGCCGACTTATCTCCAAGGTCAGCAGCAAAACCATGGAGCATCACCTGGTGGTCAAGTAGCTTGAAGGCGATGCACCAAAGCAAGTTTACTGTAACTCCCAAAGTTTCCTTGTGAGATAAAACCCCGAAATTTCGTCACAATTCAGAACTTTAGTCTCCAAGCCTACTTATCTACAATGCCACCAGTGGAATCAAGGAGCATCACCTGGTGGACCAGTAGCTTAAATCCGATGCACCAAAGCAAGTTTACTGTATCTCTCGAAGCTTCATAGTGAGAATATAACACAGAAATTTCGTCGCAACTAAGAACTTAAGTCTCCATGCCTACTTATCTCCAAGGTCAGCAGCGGAACCATGGAGCATCACCTGGTGGTCCAGTAGCTTGAAGCGGATGCACCAAAGCAAGTTTATTGTGACTCTCGAAGCTTCCTAGTAAGAATGGAAACCAGAAATTTCGTCGCAATTCAGAGCTTTAGTCTCCAAGCCTACGTATCTGCAATTTCAGCAGCGGAACCTTGGAGCATCACCTGGTAGCCCAGTAGCATAAATCCGATGCACCAAAGAAAGTTTACTGTAGCTCTCGTAGCTTCATAGTGAGAATACAATCCAGAAATTACGTCACAATTCAGGACTTTAGTCTCCATGCCAAAGCAACTTTTGTGTAACTCACGATGCGTCCTAGTGGGAATAAAACCCAGAAATTTCATTGGCACTCAGAAATTTAGTCGCAATTCAGAACCGTAGTCTGCAATCCCACTTATCCGCAAGTTCAGGAATGGAACTGTGGAGCATCACCTCGTGGACCAGTAGCTTTAATCCGAAGCACCAAAGCAAGTTTACTGTAACTCCCAAAACGTCTTATTGGGAATATAATCCAGAAATGTCGTCGCAATTCAGAACGTTAGTCTTCAAGCCTACTTATCCGCAAGGTCAGCAGTGGAACCATGGAGCATCACCTGGTTTACCAGTAGCCTAAATCCGATGCACTAAAGCAAGTTCACTGTAATTTCCGAAACTTCGTAGTAAAAATGGAACCAAGAAATTTCGTCGCATTTCAGAACTTTTGTCTCTATGCCTACTTAGCTGCAAGCTCAGCAGTAGAACCATGGAGCATCACCTGGTGGACCTGTAGCTTGATTTCGATTCACCAAAGTAAGTTTACTGTAACTCTCGAAGCTTCCTAGTGACAATGTAACCCAGAAATGTCGTCGCAATTCAGAACGTTAGTCTTGAAGCCTACTTATCTGCAAGGTCAGCAGTGGAACCATGGAGCATCACATGGTGGACCAGTAGTCTAAATCCGATGCACCAAAGCAAGTTTACTGTAACTCTCGAAGCTTCCTAGTGAGAAAGCATCCCACTAATTTCGTCGCAATTCAGAACTTTAGTCTCCAAGAGTACTTATATGCAAGATCAGCAGTGAAACCACGCGCCATCACCTGGTGGACCAGTAGCTTAAATCTTATGCACCAAAGCAATTTTACTGTAACTCTCGAAGTTTCCTAGTGAGAGTACAAATCAGAAATTTCATGGCAATTCAGAACTTCAGTCTCCAAGATTACTTCTCTGCAACGTGACCAGTGGAACCATGGAGCATCACATACTGGACCAGTAGCTTAAAGCCCATGGACCAAAGCAATTTTACTGCAACTCACAGAGCTTCCTAGTGGGAATATAACCCAGAAATTTCATTGCAATTCATAACTTTTGTCTCCAAGCCTACTTATCTGCAAGGTCAGCAGTAGAACCATGGAGCATCACTTGGTGGACCAGTAGCTTAAATCCGATGCACCAAAGTATGTTTCCTGTAACTCTTAAAGCTTCCTAGTGAGAATGTAATCCAGAAGTGTCGTCGCAATTCAGAACGTTAGTCTCAAAGCCTACTTATCTGCAAGGTCAGCAGTGGAACCATGGAGCATCACCTGGTGGGCCTGTAGCTTAAATCCGATGTACCAAAGCAAGTTTACTGTATCTCTCTAAACTTCCTGGTGAGAATGCAGCCCAGATTTGTGTGGAATTTCAGAACTTTAGTCTCCAAGCATACTTATCTGCAAGGTCAGAAGTGGGACCATGGAGCAGCACGTGGTGGACCAGTAGCTTAACCCGATGCACCGAGGCACGTTTATAGTAAGTCTCGAAGCTTCCTGGTGAGAATGTAACCTAGAAATTTCGTCGCAATTCAGAACTTTAGTCTACAAGCCAACTTATCCGCAAGTTCAGAAATGGAACTCTGGAGCATCATGTCGTGGACCAGTAGCTTTAATCCAAAGTACCAAAGCAAGTTTACTGTAACTCACAAAACTTCTTATTGGGAATATAACCCAGAAACGTCGTAGTAAATCGGAACGTTTGTCTCCAAATCTACTTATTTGCAATGGTCAGCAGTGCAACCATGGGGCATCACCTGGTGGACCAGTAGCCTAATACCGATGCACCAAAGCAAGTTTACTGCAATTTCCGAAACTTCGTAGTAAAAATGGAACCCAGGAATTTCGTCGCATTTCAGAACTTTTGTCTCTAGGCCTACTTAGCTCCAAGCTCAACAGTAGAACCATGGTACATCACCTGATGGACCTGTAGCTTGATTCCGATTCACCAAAGCAAATTTACTGTAACTCTGAAAGCTTCCTAGTGAGAATGTAACCTAGAAATGTCGTCGCAATTCAGAACGTTAGTCTTCAAGCATACTTACCTGCAAGGTTAGCAGTGGAAACATGGAGCATCAGATGGTGGACCAGTAGCCTAAATCCGATGCACCAAAGCAAGTTTCCTGAAACCCTCGAAACTTTCTAATAAAAATGGAATCCAGAAATTTCGTCGTCTTTCAGAACTTTAGTCTCCAAGCCTACTTATCTGCAATTCCATCCTTGGAACCATGGAGCATCACCTGCTGGACCAGTAGCTTAAATCCCATGCACCAAAGCAAGTTTACTGCAACTCACAAAGCTTCCTAGTGGGAATATATCCCAGAAATTTTGTCGCAATTCAGAACTTTAGTCTCCAAGCCTACGTATCTGCAAGGTCGGCATTGGAACCATGGAGCATCACCTGGTTTAACAGTAGCTTAAATCCGATGCAGCAAAGCAAGTTTTCTGTAACTATCGAAGCTTCCTGATGAGAATGTAACCCCCGAAATTTCGTCGCAATTCAGAACTGTAGTCTCCACGCCTACTTACCTGCAACGTCAGCAGTGGAATCAAGGAGCATCACCTGGTGGACCAGTAGCTTAAATCTGATGCACCACAGCAAGTTTACTGAAACTGCCGAAGCTTCCTAGTGAGAATATAACCCAGAAATCTCGTCGCAATTCAGAACTTTAGTCTCCAAGCCTACTTATCTGCAAGGTCAGCAGTGGAATCAGAAAGCGTCACCTGGTGGACCAGTAGCTTAAATCCGATGCACCAAAGCCAATTTACTGTATCTCTCGAAGCTTCCTAGGAAAAGGGAACCCAGAAATTTCGTCGCAATTATAAATGTTAGTCTCAAAGCCTACTTATCTGGATGGACAGCAGTCGGCCTATGGAGCATCACCTGGTGGAACAGTAGCTTGAATCCAAAGCACCAAAGCAAGTTTACTGTAACTCTCGAAGCAACCTAGTGAGAATACAACACAGAAATTTCGTCGCAATTCAGAACTTTAGTCTCCAAGCTTAGTTATCGGCAAGGTGAGCAGTGGAATCAAGGAGCATCACCTGGTGGACCAGTAGCTTAAATCCGATGCACCTAAGCATGTTTACTGAAACTGCCGAAGCTTCCTAGTGAGAATATAACTCAGAAATTTCGTCGCAATTCAGAACTTTAGTCTCCAAGCCTACGTATCTGCAAGGTCAGCAGTGGAATCAAGGAGCATCACATGGTGGACCAGTAGCTTAAATCAGATGCACCAAAGCAAATTTACTGTATCTCTCGACGCTTCCTTGTGAAAATGGAAAACAGAAATTTCGTCGCAATTCTAAATGTTAGTCTCAAAGCCACTTATCTGGATGGTCAGCAGTGGAACCATGGAGCATCACCTGGTGGACCAGTAGCTTGATGCGATGCACGAAAGCAAGATTACTGTAACTCTCGAAGCTTCCTAGTGAGAATGTGATCAAGAAATTTCCTCGCCATTCAGAACTTTTGTGTCCAAGCCCACTTATCAGAAAGGTCAGCAGTTTAACAATGGAGCCTCACCTGGTTTACCAGTAGCTCGATTCCGATGCAACAAAGCAAGTTTTCTGTAACTTTTGAAGCATCTTAGTAAGAATAAAACCCAGAAATTTCTTCGCAATTCAGAACTTTAGTCTCGAAGCCTACTTATCTTGAAGGTCAGACGTGGAACCATGGAGCATCACCTGGTGTAGCTTAAATCCGATGCACCAAACCAAATTTTCTGTATCTCTCAAAGCTTCTTAGTGAGAATATATCGCAGAAATTTCGTCGCAATTCAGAATTTTAGTCTCCAAGCCTACTTATTTACAAGATCAGCAGTGGAACCATGGAGCCTCATCTGTTGTACCAGTAGCTTCAATCCGATGCACCAAAGCAAGATTACTGGAACCCTCGAAATTCATAGTGAGAATATAACACAGAATTTTCGTCGCAACTAAGAACTTTAGTCTCCATGCCTACTTATCTCCAAGGTCAGCAGCAAAACCATGGAGCATCACCTGGTGGTCAAGTAGCTTGAAGGCGATGCACCAAAGCAAGTTTACTGTAACTCCCAAAGCTTCCTTGTGAGATAAAACCCCGAAATTTCGTCACAATTCAGAACTTTAGTCTCCAAGCCTACTTATCTGCAAGGTTAGCAGTGGAATCAAGGAGCATCACCTATTGGACTAGTATCTTAAATCCGATGCACCAAAGCAAATTTACTGTATCTCTCGAAGCTTCCTAGTGAAAATGGAACCCAGAAATTTCGTCGCAATTCTAAATTTTATTCTCAAAGCCCACTTATCTGGATGGTCGGCAGTGGAACGATGGAGAATCACCTGGTGTACCAGTAGCTTGAATGCGATGCACCAAAGCAAGATTACTGTAACTCTTGGAGCTTCCTAGTGAGAATGTGATCCAGAAATTTCGTCGCCATTCAGAACTTTAGTTCCCAAGCCTTCTTATCTTCAAGGTCAGCAGTGGAACCATGGAGCCTCGCCTGTTGCACGAGTAGCTTCAATCCGATGCACCAAAGCAAAATTACTGGATCTCTCGAAGCTTCGTAGATAGAATGTGATCCAGAAATTTCGTCGCAATTCAGAACGTTAGTCTCCAAGCCTACTTATCTGCAAGGTCAACAGTGGAACCATGGAGCATCACCTGGTGGACCTGTAGCTCAAATCCGATGCATCAAATCAAGTTTACTGTAACTCTCGAAGCCTCCTAGTGAGAATGTAAACCAGAAATTTCGTCGTAATTCAGAAATTTATTCTCCAAGCCTACTTATCTTCAAGGCCAGCAGTAGAATCAAGGAGCATCACCTGGTGGACCAGTAGCTTTAAACCGATGCACCAAAGCAAGTTTACTGTCACTCTCGAAGCTTCCTAGTAAGAATGGAACAAAGAAATTTCGTCGCAATTCAGAACGTTAGTCTCCAAGCCTACGTATCTGCAAGGTCATAAGTGGAACCGTGGATCATCACCTGGAGGACAAGTGGCTTAAGTCCGATGCACCAAAGCAAGTTTACTGTATCTCTCGAAGCTTCATAGTGAGAATATAACACAGAAATTTCGTCGCAACTAAGAACTTAAGTCTCCATGCCTACTTATCTCCAAGGTCAGCAGCGGAACCATGGAGCATCACCTGGTGGTCCAGTAGCTTGAAGCGGATGCACCAAAGCAAGTTTACCGTATTTCTCGAAGCTTCATTGTGAGAATATAACACAGAAATTTCGTCGCAATTCAGAACTTTAGTCTCCAAGCCTACTGATCTGCAAGGTCAGACATAGAACCATGGAGCATCACCTTGTACACCTGTAGCTTGAATCCGGTGAACCAAAGCAAGATAACTGTAACTCTCGAACCTCCCTAGTGAGAATACAACCTAAAAAATTCCGTCGCAATTCAGAACTTTAGTCTCTAAGCCTACTTATTTGCAAGATCAGCAGTGGAACCATGTGGCCAGACCTGGTGCACCAGTAGCTTAAATCCGATGCACCACAGCAAATTTACTGTATCTCTCGAGCAACCTAGTGAGAATATTATACAGAAATATCGTCGCAATTCAGAACTATAGGCTCCAAGCCTACTTATCAGCAAGGTCGGCAGTGGAACCATGGAAAGTCACCTTGTATACCAGTAGCTTAAAACCGATGCTCCGAAGCAAGTTTGCTGTAGTTCTCGTAGCATCCAAGTGAGAATGGAACGCGAAATTTTGTCGCAATTCAGAACGTTAGTCTCCAAGCCTACGTATCTGCAAGGTCAGAATTGGAACCTTGTGGCATCACCTGGAGGACAAGTGGCTTAAATCCGATGCACCAAAGCAAGTTTACTGTATCTCTCGAAGCCTCTTAGTGAGAATATAACGCAGAAATTTCGTCGCAATTCAGAACTTTAGTCTCCAAGCCTACGTATCTGCAGAGTCACTAGTGTAAAAATGGAGCATCACCTGGTGGACCAGTAGCCTTAATCCGATGTACCAAAGCAAATTTACTGTCACTCTCGAACCTTCATACTGAAAATGGAACCCAGATATTGCGTCGCAATTCAGAACGTTAGTCTCCAAGCCTACTTATCTGCAAGGTCAGCAGCGGAACCATGGAGCATCACCTGGTGGATCTGTAGCTTAAATCCGGTTCATCAAACCAAGTTTACTGTAACTCTCGAAGCCTCCTAGTGAGAATGTAAACCAGAAATTTCGTCGCAATTCAGAACTTTAGTCTCCAAGCCTACTTCTCTACAAGGTCAGCTGTGGAATCATGGGGCATCACCTGGTGGACCAGTAGCTTGAATCCAAAGAACCAAAGCAAGTTTACCATAACTCTCGAAGCTAGCTAGTGAGAATATAACACAGAAATTTCGTCGCAATTCAGAACTTTAGTCTCCAAGCCTATTTATCAGCAAGGTCGGCAGTGGAACCAAGGAAAATCACATTGTCTACCAGTAGCTTAAAACCGATGCACCAAAACAGGTTTACTGTAACTGTCGAAGCTTCCTAGTAAGAATGTAACCCAGAAATTTCGTCTCAATTCAGAACGTTAGTCTCCAAGCCTACGTATCTGCAAGGTCATAAGTGGAACCTTGGAGCAACACCTGGAGGACATGTGGCTTAAATCCGATGCATCAAACCAAGTTTACTGTAGTTCTCGTAGCATTCTCGTGAGAATGTAACCCAAAAATTTCGTCGCAATTCAGAACTTTAGTCTAAATACCTACTTCTCTCAAGGCCAGCAGTGTAACAATGGAGAATCACCTGGTGGACCAGTAGCTTAAAGCCGATGCACCAAAGCAAGTTTACTCTATCTCTCGAAGCTTCATAGTGAGAATATAACGCAGAAATTTCGTCGCAATTCAGAACTTTAGTCTCCAAGCCTACTTATCTACAGAGTCACCAGTGTAAACATGGAGGATCACCTGGTGGACCTGTAGCATGAATCCGATGCACCAAAGCTAGTTTACTGTAACTTACGAAGCTTCCTAGTGAGAATACAACCTAGAAAATTCGTCGCATTCAGAACTTTAGTGTCCAAGCCTACATATTTGCAAGATCAGCAGTGGATCCATGGAGCATCACCTGCTGGATTAGTAGCTTAAAACCGATGCATCAAAGTCAATTTTCTGTAACTCTCCAAGCTTCCTAGTGAGAATGGAACCCAGAAATTTCGTCGCAATTCAGTACTTTATTTTACAAGCTTACTTATCTGCAAGGTCAGCAGTGGAACCATGGAGCATCACCATAAGGACCAGTAGCTTGAATCCGATGCACCAAAGCAAGTTTACTGTAACTCCCGAAACTTCCTAGTGAGAATGTAACCCAGAAACTTCGTCGGAATTCAGAACTTTAGTCTCCAAGCCTACTTATCTGAAAGGTCGGCAGTGGAACCATGGAGCATCATCTGGTTTACCAGTAGCTTAAATCCGATGAACCAAAGCAAATTTACTGTATCTCCCGAAGCTACCTAGTGAAAATGGAACCCAGAAATTTCATTTCAATTCTAAATGTTAGTCTCAAAGCCCACTTATCTTGATGGTCAGCAGTGGAACCATCTAGCATCACCTGGTAGACCAGTAGCTTGAATGCGATGCACCAAAGCAAGATTACTGTAACTCTCGAAGCTTCGTAGTGAATGTAACCCAGAAATTTCGTCTCAATTCAGAACTTTAGTTTCCAACCCCACTTATCTGCAAGGTCAGCAGGGTAACCATTGAGCCTCACCTGGTTTACCAGTAGTTTGATTCCAATGCACCAAATAAAATTTACTGTAACATTTGAAGCTTCGTAGTGAGAACATAAAGCAGAAATTTCTTCGCAATTCAGAAATTTAGTCACCAAGCATACTTATCTGCAAGGTCAGGAGTGGAACCATGGAGCATCACCTGGTGGACCTGAAGCTTAAAAGCACTTGCACCAAAGCAAGTTTACTGTAACTCTCGCAGCTTCCTTGTGAGAATGGAAACCAGAAATTTCGTCGCAATTCACAACTTTAGTCTCCAAGCCTACTTATCTGCAAGGTCGGCAGTGGAACCATGGAGCATAACTTGGTGGACCAGTAGCTGGAATCCGATGCGACAAAGTATGTTTACTGTAACACTCGAAGCTTCCTAGTGACAATATAACGAAGAAACGTCGTCGCAATTCAGAACTTTAGTCCTCAAGCCTACTTATCTGCAAGGTCAGCTATGAAACCACGGAACATTACCTGGTGAACCAGTAGCTTAAAGCCGATTGACCAAGGCAAGTTTACTGTATCTCTAGAAGCTTGCTAGTAAGAATATAATCCAGAAATGTCGTCGCAATTCAGACCTTTAGTCTCCAAGCATACTTATCTGCAAGGTCAGCAGTGGAACCATGGAGCATCACCTGGTGGACCTGAAGCTTAAAAGCACTTGCACCAAAGCAAGTTTACTGTAACTCTCTAAGCTTGATGTGAGAATATAAACCAGAAATTTCGTGGCAATTCAGAACGTTTTTCACCAAGGCTACTTATCTGCAAGGTCAGTAGTGGAGCCAAGAGCATCACCTGGTTGACCAGTGGCTAAAATCCGATGCACCAAAGCAAGTTTACTGTATCTCTCGATTCCTTCAAATGAAAATGGAACACAGAAATTTCATCGCAATTGCGAACGTTAGTCTCCAAGCCTACTTATCTTTAAAGTCAGTGGAACCATGGAGCATAACTTGGTGGACCAGTAGCTTGAATCCAATGCACCAAAGAAAGTTTACTGTAACTCTCTAAGACCCTAGTGAGAATATAACACAGAAATTTCGTCGCATTCGGAACTTAGTCTCCAAGCCAACTTATCTAAAAGGTCAGCAGTGGAACGATGGATCATCACCTGGTGGACCAGTAGCATACATCCGATGCACCAAAGCAAGTTTACTGAAACTCCCGAAGCATCCTAGTGAGAATATATCCCAGAAATTTCGTCGCAATTCAGAACTTTAGTCTCCAAGCCTACTTATCTGCAAGGTCGGCAGTGGAAAAATGGAGCATCGCTTGGTTTACCAGTAGCATAAATCCCATGCTTCAAAGCAAGTTTACTGTAACTCCCGAAGCATCCTAGTGAGAATATATCCCAGAAATTTCGTCGCAATTCAGAACTGTAGTCTCCACGCCTACTTACCTGCAACGTCAGCAGTGGAATCAAGGAGCATCACCTGGCGGACCAGTAGCTTAAATCCGATGCACCAAAGCAAATGTACTGTATCTCTCGAAGCTTCTTAGTGAGAATATATCGCAGAAATTTCGTCGAAATTCAGAACTTTAGTCTCCAAGCCTACTTGTCACCAGTGGAAACATGGAAGATCACCTGGTGGACCAGTAGCATGAATCCGATGCAACTAAAGCAAGTTTACTATAACTCACGAAGCTTCCTAGTGAGAATACAGCCAAGAAAGTTCGTCGCAATTCAGAACTTTTGTGTCCAAGCCTACTTATTTACAAGATCAGCAGTGGAACCATGGAGCCTCATCTGTTGTACCAGTAGCTTCAATCCGATGCACCAAAGCAAGATTACTGGAACCCTCGAAGCTTCATAGTGAGAATATAACACAGAATTTTCGTCGCAACTAAGAACTTTAGTCTCCATGCCTACTTATCTCCAAGGTCAGCAGCAAAAAAATGGAGCATCACCTGGTGGTCAATTAGCTTGAAGGCGATGCACCAAAGCAAGTTTACTGTAACTCCCAAAGCTTCCTTGTGAGATAAAACCCCGAAATTTCGTCGCAATTCAGAACTTTAGTCTCCAAGCCTACTTATCTGCAACGTCAGCAGTAGAATCAAGGAGCATCACCTAGTGAACTAGTATCTTAAACCCGATGCACCAAAGCAAATTTACAGTATCTCTCGAAGCTTCCTAGTGAAAATGGAACCCAGAAATTTCGTCGCCATTCTAAATCTTATTCTCAAAGCCCACTTATCTGGATGGTCGGCAGTGGAACGATGGAGAATCACCTGGTGTACCAGTAGCTTGAATGCGATGCACCAAAGCAAGATTACTGTAACTCTTGGAGCTTCCTAGTGAGAATGTGATCCAGAAATTTCGTCGCCATTCAGAACTTTAGTTCCCAAGCCCACTTATTTGCATGTCAACAGTGTAACCATTGAGCCTCACCTGGTTTACCAGAAGCTTGATTCCGATGCACCAAAGCAAGTTTACTATATCTTTTGAAGCTTGTTACTGAGAATATAACCCAGAAATTTCTTCGCAATTCAGAACTTTAATCTCGAAGCCTACTTTTCTGCAAGGTCAGACGTGGAAACATGGAGCTACACTTGGTACACCTGTAGTTGAAATCGATGAACCAAAGCAAGTTTACTGTAACTCTCGAAGGTCCCTAGTGGAATACAACCTAGAAATTTCGTCGCAATTCAGAACTTTAGTCTCCAAGCCTACTTATTTGCAAGATCAGCAGTAGAACCATGGAGCCTCACCTGGTGTACCAGTAGCTTAAATCGGATGCACCAAAGCAAGTTTACTGTAACTCCCGAAGCTTCCTAGTGAGAATATAAACCAGAAATTTCGTCGCAATTCGGAACCTTAGTCTCCAAGCCTACTTGTCTGCAAGTTCAGCAGTGGAATCTAGGAACATCACCTGGTGGACCAGACCCTAAAATCCGACGTACAAGAGCAAATGTACTGTAAATCCCGAAGCTTCATAGTGAAAATGGAATCCAGAAATTTCGTCGCAATTCTAAATGTTAGTCTCAAAGCCTACTTATCTGGATGGTCCGCTGTGAAACCATGGCGCATCACGTGATGGACCAGTAGCTTGAATCCAAAGCACCAAAGCAACTTTACCGTAACTCTCGAAGCAACCTAGTGAGAATATAACACAGAAATTTCGTCGCAATTCAGAACTTTAGTCTCCAAGCCTACTTATCAGCAAGGTCGGCAGTGGAACCATGGGAAATCACCTTGTCTACCAGTAGCTTAAAACCGATGCAATAAAGCAAATTTACTGTAGTTCTCGTTGCATCCTAGTTATAATGTAACCCAGAAATTTCGACGCAATTCAGAACTTCAGTTTAAAAGCCTACTTATCTGCAAGGTCAGCAGTGTAACCATGGAGAATCACCTGGTGGACCAGTAGCTTGAACCCGATGCACCAAAGCAAGTTTACTGTAACTCACGAAGCTTCCTAGTGAGAATACAACCAAGAAAATTCGTCGCAATTCAGAACTTTTGTGTCCAAGCCTACTTATTTACAAGATCAGCAGTGGAACCATGGAGCCTCATCTGTTGTACCAGTAGCTTCAATCCGATGCACCAAAGCAAGATTACTGGAGCCCTCGAAGCTTCATAGTGAGAATATAACACAGAATTTTCGTCGCAACTAAGAACTTTAGTCTCCATGCCGACTTATCTCCAAGGTCAGCAGCAAAACCATGGAGCATCACCTGGTGGTCAAGTAGCTTGAAGGCGATGCACCAAAGCAAGTTTACTGTAACTCCCAAAGTTTCCTTGTGAGATAAAACCCCGAAATTTCGTCACAATTCAGAACTTTAGTCTCCAAGCCTACTTATCTACAAGGCCACCAGTGGAATCAAGGAGCATCACCTGGTGGACCAGTAGCTTAAATCCGATGCACCAAAGCAAGTTTACTGTATCTCTCGAAGCTTCATAGTGAGAATATAACACAGAAATTTCGTCGCAACTAAGAACTTAAGTCTCCATGCCTACTTATCTCCAAGGTCAGCAGCGGAACCATGGAGCATCACCTGGTTTACCAGTAGCCTAAATCCGATGCACTAAAGCAAGTTCACTGTAATTTCCGAAACTTCGTAGTAAAAATTTAACCAAGAAATTTCGTCGCATTTCAGAACTTTTGTCTCTATGCCTACTTAGCTGCAAGCTCAGCAGTAGAACCATGGAGCATCACCTGGTGGACCTGTAGCTTGATTTCGATTCACCAAAGTAAGTTTACTGTAACTCTCGAAGCTTCCTAGTGACAATGTAACCCAGAAATGTCGTCGCAATTCAGAACGTTAGTCTTGAAGCCTACTTATCTGCAAGGTCAGCAGTGGAACCATGGAGCATCACATGGTGGACCAGTAGTCTAAATCCGATGCACCAAAGCAAGTTTACTGTAACTCTCGAAGCTTCCTAGTGAGAAAGCATCCCACTAATTTCGTCGCAATTCAGAACTTTAGTCTCCAAGAGTACTTATATGCAAGATCAGCAGTGAAACCACGCGCCATTACCTGGTGGACCAGTAGCTTAAATCTTATGCACCAAAGCAATTTTACTGTAACTCTCGAAGTTTCCTAGTGAGAGTACAAATCAGAAATTTCATGGCAATTCAGAACTTCAGTCTCCAAGATTACTTCTCTGCAACGTGACCAGTGGAACCATGGAGCAACACATACTGGACCAGTAGCTTAAAGCCCATGGACCAAAGCAATTTTACTGCAACTCACAGAGCTTCCTAGTGGGAATATAACCCAGAAATTTCATTGCAATTCATAACTTTTGTCTCCAAGCCTACTTATCTGCAAGGTCAGCAGTAGAACCATGGAGCATCACTTGGTGGACCAGTAGCTTAAATCCGATGCACCAAAGTATGTTTCCTGTAACTCTTAAAGCTTCCTAGTGAGAATGTAACCCAGAAGTGTCGTCGCAATTCAGAACGTTAGTCTCAAAGCCTACTTATCTGCAAGGTCAGCAGTGGAACCATGGAGCATCACCTGGTGGGCCTGTAGCTTAAATCCGATGTACCAAAGCAAGTTTACTGTATCTCTCTAAACTTCCTGGTGAGAATGCAGCCCAGATTTGTGTGGAATTTCAGAACTTTAGTCTCCAAGCATACTTATCTGCAAGGTCAGAAGTGGGACCATGGAGCAGCACGTGGTGGACCAGTAGCTTAACCCGATGCACCGAGGCACGTTTATAGTAAGTCTCGAAGCTTCCTGGTGAGAATGTAACCTAGAAATTTCGTCGCAATTCAGAACTTTAGTCTACAAGCCAACTTATCCGCAAGTTCAGAAATGGAACTCTGGAGCATCATGTCGTGGACCAGTAGCTTTAATCCAAAGTACCAAAGCAAGTTTACTGTAACTCACAAAACTTCTTATTGGGAATATAACCCAGAAACGTCGTAGTAAATCGGAACGTTTGTCTCAAAATCTACTTACTTGCAATGGTCAGCAGTGCAACCATGGGGCATCACCTGGTGGACCAGTAGCCTAATACCGATGCACCAAAGCAAGTTTACTGCAATTTCCGAAACTTCGTAGTAAAAATGGAACCCAGGAATTTCGTCGCATTTCAGAACTTTTGTGTCTAGGCCTACTTAGCTCCAAGCTCAACAGTAGAACCATGGTACATCACCTGATGGACCTGTAGCTTGATTCCGATTCACCAAAGCAAATTTACTGTAACTCTGAAAGCTTCCTAGTGAGATTGTAACCTAGAAATGTCGTCGCAATTCAGAACGTTAGTCTTCAAGCATACTTACCTGCAAGGTTAGCAGTGGAAACATGGAGCATCAGATGGTGGACCAGTAGCCTAAATCCGATGCACCAAAGCAAATTTCCTGAAACTCTCGAAACTTTCTAATAAAAATGGAATCCAGAAATTTCGTCGTCTTTCAGAACTTTAGTCTCCAAGCCTACTTATCTGCAATTCCATCCTTGGAACCATGGAGCATCACCTGCTGGACCAGTAGCTTAAATCCCATGCACCAAAGCAAGTTTACTGCAACTCACAAAGCTTCCTAGTGGGAATATATCCCAGAAATTTTGTCGCAATTCAGAACTTTAGTCTCCAAGCCTACGTATCTGCAAGGTCGGCATTGGAACCATGGAGCATCACCTGGTTTAACAGTAGCTTAAATCCGATGCAGCAAAGCAAGTTTTCTGTAACTATCGAAGCTTCCTGATGAGAATGTAACCCCCGAAATTTCGTCGCAATTCAGAACTGTAGTCTCCACGCCTACTTACCTGCAACGTCAGCAGTGGAATCAAGGAGCATCACCTGGTGGACCAGTAGCTTAAATCTGATGCACCACAGCAAGTTTACTGAAACTGCCGAAGCTTCCTAGTGAGAATATAACCCAGAAATCTCGTCGCAATTCAGAACTTTAGTCTCCAAGCCTACTTATCTGCAAGGTCAGCAGTGGAATCAGAAAGCGTCACCTGGTGGACCAGTAGCTTAAATCCGATGCACCAAAGCCAATTTACTGTATCTCTCGAAGCTTCCTAGTGAAAAGGGAACCCAGAAATTTCGTCGCAATTATAAATGTTAGTCTCAAAGCCTACTTATCTGGATGGACAGCAGTCGGCCTATGGAGCATCACCTGGTGGAACAGTAGCTTGAATCCAAAGCACCAAACCAAGTTTACTGTAACTCTCGAAGCAACCTAGTGAGAATACAACACAGAAATTTCGTCGCAATTCAGAACTTTAGTCTCCAAGCTTACTTATCGGCAAGGTGAGCAGTGGAATCAAGGAGCATCACCTGGTGGACCAGTAGCTTAAATCCGATGCACCTAAGCATGTTTACTGAAACTGCCGAAGCTTCCTAGTGAGAATATAACTCAGAAATTTCGTCGCAATTCAGAACTTTAGTCTCCAAGCCTACGTATCTGCAAGGTCAGCAGTGGAATCAAGGAGCATCACATGGTGGACCAGTAGCTTAAATCAGATGCACCAAAGCAAATTTACTGTATCTCTCGACGCTTCCTTGTGAAAATGGAAAACAGAAATTTCGTCGCAATTCTAAATGTTAGTCTCAAAGCCACTTATCTGGATGGTCAGCAGTGGAACCATGGAGCATCACCTGGTGGACCAGTAGCTTGATGCGATGCACGAAAGCAAGATTACTGTAACTCTCGAAGCTTCCTAGTGAGAATGTGATCAAGAAATTTCCTCGCCATTCAGAACTTTTGTGTCCAAGCCCACTTATCAGAAAGGTCAGCAGTTTAACAATGGAGCCTCACCTGGTTTACCAGTAGCTTGATTCCGATGCAACAAAGCAAGTTTTCTGTAACTTTTGAAGCATCTTAGTAAGAATAAAACCCAGAAATTTCTTCGCAATTCAGAACTTTAGTCTCGAAGCCTACTTATCTTCAAGGTCAGACGTGGAACCATGGAGCATCACCTGGTGTAGCTTAAATCCGATGCACCAAACCAAATTTTCTGTATCTCTCGAAGCTTCTTAGTGAGAATATATCGCAGAAATTTCGTCGCAATTCAGAATTTTAGTCTCCAAGCCTACTTATTTACAAGATCAGCAGTGGAACCATGGAGCCTCATCTGTTGTACCAGTAGCTTCAATCCGATGCACCAAAGCAAGATTACTGGAACCCTCGAAATTCATAGTGAGAATATAACACAGAATTTTCGTCGCAACTAAGAACTTTAGTCTCCATGCCTACTTATCTCCAAGGTCAGCAGCAAAACCATGGAGAATCACCTGGTGTACCAGTAGCTTGAATGCGATGCACCAAAGCAAGATTACTGTAACTCTTGGAGCTTCCTAGTGAGAATGTGATCCAGAAATTTCGTCGCCATTCAGAACTTTAGTTCCCAAGCCCACTTATTTGCATTTCAGCAGTGTAACCATGGAGCCTCACCTGGTTTACCAGAAGCTTGATTCCGATGCACCAAAGCAAGTTTACTGTAACTTTTGAAGCTTCTTAGTGAGAATATAACCCAGAAATTTTTTCGCAATTCAGAACTTTAATCTCGAAGCCTACTTTTCTGCAAGGTCAGACGTGGAACCATGGAGCTACACCTGGTACACCTGTAGCTTGAAACCGATGAACCAAAGCAAGTTTACTGTAACTCTCGAAGGTCCCTAGTGAGAATACAACCTAGAAATTTCGTCGCAATTCAGAACATTAGTCTCCAAGCCTACTTATTAACAAGATCAGCAGTGGGAGCATGGAGCCTCACCTGGTGTACCAGTAGCTTAAATCGGATGCACCAAAGCAAGTTTACTGAAACTGCCGAAGCTTCCTAGTGGGAATATAACCCAGAAATCTCGTCGCAATTCAGAACTTTAGTTTCCAAGCCTTCTTATCTTCAAGGTCAGCAGTGGAACCATGGAGCCTCGCCTGTTGCACGAGTAGCTTCAATCCGATGCACCAAAGCAAAATTACTGGATCTCTCGAAGCTTCGTAGATAGAATGTGATCCAGAAATTTCGTCGCAATTCAGAACGTTAGTCTCCAAGCCTACTTATCTGCAAGGTCAACAGTGGAACCATGGAGCATCACCTGGTGGAACTGTAGCTCAAATCCGATGCATCAAATCAAGTTTACTGTAACTCTCGAAGCCTCCTAGTGAGAATGTAAACCAGAAATTTCGTCGTAATTCAGAAATTTATTCTCCAAGCCTACTTATCTTCAAGGCCAGCAGTAGAATCAAGGAGCATCACCTGGTGGACCAGTAGCTTTAAACCGATGCACCAAAGCAAGTTTACTGTCACTCTCGAAGCTTCCTAGTAAGAATGGAACAAAGAAATTTCGTCGCAATTCAGAACGTTAGTCTCCAAGCCTACGTATCTGCAAGGTCATAAGTGGAACCGTGGATCATCACCTGGAGGACAAGTGGCTTAAATCCGATGCACCAAAGCAAGTTTACTGTATCTCTCGAAGCTTCATAGTGAGAATATAACACAGAAATTTCGTCGCAACTAAGAACTTAAGTCTCCATGCCTACTTATCTCCAAGGTCAGCAGCGGAACCATGGAGCATCACCTGGTGGTCCAGTAGCTTGAAGCGGATGCACCAAAGCAAGTTTACTGTGACTCTCGAAGCTTCCTAGTAAGAATGGAAACCAGAAATTACGTCGCAGTTCAGAACGTTAGTCGCCAAGCCTACGTATCTGAAAGGTCATAAGTGGAACCTCGAAGCAACTCCTGAAGGACAAGTGGCTTAAATCCGATGCACCAAAGCAAGTTTACTGTAGTTCTCGTAGCATCCTAGTGAGAATGTAACCCAGAAATTTCGTCGCAATTCAGAACTTTAGTCTAAAAGCCTACTTATCAGCAGGGTCAGCAGTGTAACCATGGAGAATCACCTGGTGGACCAGTAGCTTAAAGCCGATGCACCAAAGCAAGTTTACCGTATTTCTCGTAGCTTCATTGTGAGAATATAACACAGAAATTTCGTCGCAATTCAGAACTTTAGTCTCCAAGCCTACTTATCTGCAGAGTCACCAGTGTATACATGGAGGATCACCTGGTGGACCAGTAGCATAAATCCGATGCACCAAAGAAAGTTAACTTTACCTCACGAAGCTTCCTATTGAGAATACAACCTAGAAAATTCGTCGCAATTATGACCTTTACTCACCAAGCCTACTTATTTGCAAGATCAGCAGTGGAACCATGGAGTCTCAGCTGGTGTAGCAGTAGCTTAAATCCGATGCACCAAAGCGAGTTTACTGTAACTCCCGAAGCTTACTGATGAGAATGTAACCTCGAAATTTCGTCGCAATTCAGAACTTTAGTCTCCAAGCCTACTTATCTGCAAGGTCAGTCGTGGACCCATTGAGCATCACCTGGTGGACCAGCAGCTTAAATCCGATGCATCAATGCACGTTTACTGTAACTCTCGAAACTTCCTAGTGAGAATAGAAACCAGAAATTTCGTCGTCATTCAGAACATTAGCCTCCAAGCTTCCTTATCTTCAAGGTCAGCAGTGGAACCATGGGGCATCACCCGGTGGACCAGCAGCTAGAATGCGATGCACCAAAGAAAGATTACTGTAACTCTCGAAGCTTCCTAGTGAGAATGTGATCCAGAAATTTCGTCCCAATTCAGCACTTTAGTTTCCAAGCCCACTTATCCGCAACGTCAGCAGTGCAACAATGGAGCATCACCTGGTGGACCAGTAGCTTGAATACGATGCACCAAAGCAAGGTTGCTGTAACTCTGGATGCTTCCTAGTGAGAATATAACACACAAATTTCGTCTCAATTCAGAACTTTAGTCTCCAAGCCTACTTAACTTCAAGGTCAGCAGTGGAACCATGGAGCATCACCTGCTGGACCAGTAGCTTTAAACCGATGACCCAAAGCAAGTTTACTCTAACTCTCGAAGCTTCCTAGTGAGAATGGAACCCAGAAATTTCGTCGCAATTCAGATCTTCAGTCTAAAGCCTACTTATCTGCAATGTCGACAGTGGAACCATGGAGCATCACCTTGTCTACCAGTAGCTTAAAACCGATGCACCAAAGCAAGTTTACTGTAACTCTCGAAGCTTCCTAGTAAGAATGGAACCGGAAATTTCGACGCAATTCACAACGTTAGTCTCCAAGCCTATGTATCTGTTAGGTCATAAGTGGAACCTTGGAGTATCACCTGGTAGACTAGTATAATTAATGGGATGCACCAAAGAAAGTTTATTGTATCTCTGGAAGCTTCTTAGTGAGAATATACCCCAGAAATTTATTCGCAATTCAGAACTTTAGTCTCCAAGCTTACTTATCTCCATGATCAGCAGTGCTAAGATAGAGCATCAAGGGCTGGACCTGCAGCTTAAATCCGGTGCACAAAAGCAAGTTTACTGTAACTGTCGAATTTTCCAAGTGAGAATATAACCAGAATTTTCATCGCAATTCAGAACTTTAGTCTCCAAGCCTACTTATATGCAAGGTCAGCAGTGGAACCATAGAGCATCAATGGGTGGACCTGTAGCTTAAATCCGGTGCACCAAAGCAAGTTTACTATAACTCTCGAATCTTCAAAGTGAGAATGTAACCAGAAATATCATCGCAATTCGGAAGTTTAGTCTCCAAACCTACTTATCTGCAAGGTTAGCAGTGGAACCATGGAGCATCACCTGGTGGACCAGTAGCTTAAATCCGATGCACCTAAGCAAGTTCACTGTCACTGTCTAAGCTTCCTAGAGAAAATTTAAAACCAGAAATTTCGTCGCAATTCAGAACTTTAGTCTCCAAGTCTACTTATCTGCAATTTCAGCAGTGGAACCATGGAGCATAACCTGGTGGACCAGTAGCTTAAAGCCGATTGACCAAAGCAACTTTACTGTATGCCTAGAGGCTTCCTATTGAGAATATAATCCAGACGTTTCGTCGCAATTGAGAACTTTATCCTCCAAGCATACTTATCTGCAAGGTCAGCAGTGGAAACACGGAGCATCACCTGGCGGACCTGCAGCTTAGAAGCACTTGCACCAAAGCAACTTTACTGTAACTCTCGAAGCTTGCTAGTGAGAATATAAACCAAAAATTTTGTTGCAATTCAGAACTTTATTCTCCAAGCCTACTTACCTGCAAGGTCAGCAGTGGAACCATAGAGCATCAATGGGTGGACCTGTAGCTTAAATCCGGTGCACCAAAGCAAGTTTACTGTAACTCTCGAATCTTCAAAGTGAGAATGTAACCAGAAATATCATCGCAATTCGGAAGTTTAGTCTCCAAACCTACTTATCTGCAAGGTTAGCAGTGGAACCATGGAGCATCACCTGGTGGACCAGTAGCTTAAATCCGATGCACCTAAGCAAGTTCACTGTCACTGTCTAAGCTTCCTAGAGAAAATTTAAAACCACAAATTTCGTCGCAATTCAGAACTTTAGTCTCCAAGTCTACTTATCTGCAATTTCAGCAGTGGAACCATGGAGCATAACCTGGTGGACCAGTAGCTTAAAGCCGATTGACCAAAGCAACTTTACTGTATGCCTAGAGGCTTCCTATTGAGAATATAATCCAGACGTTTCGTCGCAATTGAGAACTTTATCCTCCAAGCATACTTATCTGCAAGGTCAGCAGTGGAAACACGGAGCATCACCTGGCGGACCTGCAGCTTAGAAGCACTTGCACCAAAGCAACTTTACTGTAACTCTCGAAGCTTGCTAGTGAGAATATAAACCAAAAATTTTGTTGCAATTCAGAACTTTATTCTCCAAGCCTACTTACCTGCAAGGTCAGTAGTGGAACCAAGAGCATCACACGGTTGACCAGTAGCATAAATCCGATGCACCAAAGCAAGTTTATTGTATCTTTTGATGCTTCCTAGTGAAAATGGAACACAGAAATTTCATCGCAATTGAGAACGTTAGTCTCCAAGCCTACTTATCTGGAAGGTCAGCGGGGGAACCATGGAGCCTAACTTGGTGAACCAGTAGCTTGAATCCAATGCACCAAAGAAAGTTTACTGTTACTCTCTAAGCCCCTAGATAGAATATAACACAGAAATTTCGTCGGAATTAAGAACTTAGTCACCAAGATTACTTATCTAAAAGGTCAGCAGTGGAACGATGGAGCATCACCTGGTGGACCAGTAGCATCAATCCGATGCACCAAAGCAAGTTTACTGTAACTCTCGAAGCTTCCTAGTGAGAATATATCCCAGAAATTTCATCGCAATTCAGAACTTTAGTCTCCAAGCCTACTTATCTGCAAGGTGAGAAGTGAAACCATATAGTATCACCTGTTGGACCAGTAGCTTAAATGCAATGCACCAAAGCAAGTTTACTGTTGCTCTCGAAGCATCCTAGTAAGACTGTAACCCAGAAATTTCGTCGCAATTCAGAACTTTAGTCTCCAAGACTACGTATCTGCAATTTCAGCAGCGGAACCTTGGAGCATCACCTGGTAGCCCAGTAGCATAGATCCGATGCACCAAAGAAAGTTTACTGTAGCTCTCGTAGCTTCATAGTGAGAATACAATCCAGAAATTACGTCACAATTCAGGACTTTAGTCTCCATGCCAAAGCAACTTTTGTGTAACTCACGAGGCGTCCTAGTGGGAATAAAACCCAGAAATTTCATTGGTACTCAGAAATTTAGTCGCAATTCAGAACTGTAGTCTACAATCCCACTTATCCGCAAGTTCAGGAATGGAACTGTGGAGCATCACCTCGTGGACCAGTAGCTTTAATCCGAAGCACCAAAGCAAGTTTACTGTAACTCCCAAAACGTCTTATTGGGAATATAATCCAGAAATGTCGTCGCAATTCAGAACGTTAGTCTTCAAGCCTACTTATCCGCAAGGTCAGCAGTGGAACCATGGAGCATCACCTGGTTTACCAGTAGCCTAAATCCGATGCACTAAAGCAAGTTCACTGTAATTTCCGAAACTTCGTAGTAAAAATGGAACCAAGAAATTTCGTCGCATTTCAGAACTTTTGTCTCTAGGCCTACTTAGCTGCAAGCTCAGCAGTAGAACCATGGAGCATCACCTGGTGGACCTGTAGCTTGATTCCGATTCACCAAAGCAAGTTTACTGTAACTCTCGAAGCTTCCTAGTGACAATGTAACCCAGAAATGTCGTCGCAATTCAGAACGTTAGTCTTGAAGCCTACTTATCTGCAAGGTCAGCAGTGGAACCATGGAGCATCACATGGTGGACCAGTAGTCTAAATCCGATGCACAAAAGCAAGTTTACTGTAACTCTCGAAGCTTGCTAGTGAGAAAGCATCCCACTAATTTCGTCGCAATTCAGAACTTTAGTCTCCAAGAGTACTTATATGCAAGATCAGCAGTGAAACCACGCGCCATCACCTGGTGGACCAGTAGCTTAAATCTTATGCAACAAAGCAATTTTACTGTAACTCTCGAAGTTTCCTAGTGAGAGTACAAATAAGTAATTTCATGGCAATTCAGAACTTCAGTCTCCAAGCCTACTTCTCTGCAAGGTGACCAGTGGAACCATGGAGCATCACATACTGGACCAGTAGCTTAAATCCCATGCACCAAAGCAAGTTTACTGCAACTCACAAAGCTTCCTAGTGGGAATTTAACCCAGATATTTCATTGCAATTCATTACTTTTGTCTCCAAGCCTACTAATCTGCAAGGTCAGCAGTAGAACCATAGAGCATCACCTGCTGGACCAGTAGCTTAAATCCCATGCACCAAAGCAAGTTTACTGCAACTCATATTGCTTCCTAGTGGGAATATAACCCAGAAATTTTATTGCAATTCATAAGTTTTGTCTCCAAGCCTACTTATCTGCAAGGTCAGCAGTAGAACCATGGAGCATCAATTGCTGGACCAGTAGCTTAAATCCGATGCACCAAAGTATGTTTCCTGTAACTCTTGAAGCTTCCTAGTGAGAATATAACCCAGAGATTTCGTCGCAATTCAGAACTATAGTCTTCATGCCCACGTATCTGTATGGTCAGCAGTGGAATCATGGAGCATCACCTGGTGAACCAGTAGCTTAAATGCAATGCACCAAAGCCAGTTTACTGTAGCTCCCAAAGCTTCCTAGTGAAAAAGTAATGCAGAAATTTCGTCGCAATTGAAACTTTAGTCTCCAAGCCTACTTATCTGCAGGGTCAGCAGTGGAACCTTGGAGCATCACATGGTGCGCCAATTGCTAAAATCGGATGCACCAAAGCAAGTTTACTATAACTCTTCCTGGTGAGAATATAACCCACAATTTGTCTCAATTCAGAACTTCAGTCTCCAAGCCGACTTATCTACAAGGTCATCAGTGGTTCCATAGAACTGCACCTGGTGGACCGGTAGCATAAACCGATGCATCAAAGCACGTTTACAGTAACTCTCGAAGTTTAGTAGTGAGAATGTAACCCAGAAATTACGTCGCAATTCAGAACTTTAGTCTCCAAACCTACTTACATTCAGGGTCAGCAGTGGAACCGTGGAGAATCACCTGGTTGAACAGTAGCGTAAATCCGATGCACTAAACTATGTTTACTGTAACTCTTGAAGCTTCCTACTGTGAATATAATCCAGAAATTACATCGCAATTCAGAACTTTAGTTTCCAAGCCTACTTATCTTCATGGTCAGCAGCGGAGCCATGGAGCATCACCTGGTGGACCAGTAGATTAAATCCGATGCACCAAAGCAAAATTACTGTAACTCTCGAAGGTTCTCAGTGAGAATATCACCCAGAGATTTCATCGTAATTCAGAACTTTAGTCTCCAAGCCTACGTATCTGCAAGGTCAGCAGTGGAACCATGGAGCAGCACCTGGTGGACCAGTAGCTTAAATGCAATGCACCAAAGCAAGTTTACTGTAGCTCTCGAAGCTTCCTAGTGAGAATATAGCCCAGAGATTTCGTCGCAATTCAGAACTTAAGTCTCCAAGCCTACTCATCTGCATGGTCAGCAGTGGGACGATGGAGCAGCACCTGGTGGACCAGTAGGTTAACCCGATGCACAAAGGCACGTTTAGAGTAACTCTCGAAGGCTCCTAGTGAGAATGTAACCAGAAATTTCGTCGCAATTCAGAAAATTAGTCTGCAAGCCTACTTATCCGCAAGTTCAGGAGTTGAACCATAGAGCACCACCTCGTGGACCAATAGCATTAATCCAATGCACCAAATCAAGTTTTCTGTAACTCACAAAACTTGTTATTGGGGATATAACACAGAAATGTCGTAGCAATTCAGAACGTTTGTCTCCAAGTCTACTTATCTGCAAGGTCAGCAGTGGAATCATGGAGCATCACCTGGTAGACCAGAAGCCTAAATCGGATGCTTGAAAGAAAGTTTACTATACTTCTCGAAACTTCCCACGAAAATGGAACCCAGAAATTTCGTCGCAATTCAAAACTTTTGTCTCTAGACCTACTTATCTGCAATCTCAGCAGTAGAACCATGGAGCATCACATGGTGGACCAGTAGCTTGAGTCCGATTCACCAAAGCAAGTTTACTGAAACTCTCGAAGGTTCTCAGTGAGAATATACCCCAGAGATTTCATCGTAATTCAGAACTTTAGTCTCCAAGCCTACGTATCTGCAAGGTCAGCAGCGGAACAATGGAGCATCACATGGTGGACCAGTAGCATAAATACAATGCACCACAGCAAGGTTAATGTAACTCTCGAAACTTTCTAGTAAAAATGGAACCCAGAAATTTCGTCGTCTTTCAGAACTTTAGTCTCCAAGCCTACTTATCTGCAATTCCATCAGTGGAACCATGGAGCATCACCTGCTGGACCAGTAGCTTAAATCCGATGCATTAAAGCAAGTTTTTTGACACTAACGAAGCTTCCTAGTAAGAATGTAACCCAGAAATATCGTCGCAATTCAGAACTTTAGTCTCCATGCCTACATATCTGCAATCTCAGCAGTGGAACCATGGAACATAAACTGGTGGACCAGTCGCTAGAATCCGATGCACCAAAGTATGTTTCCTGTAACTCTTGAAGCTTCTTACTGAGAATATAACCCAGAGATTTCATTGCAATTCAGAACTTTAGTCTTCAAGCCTACGTATCTGTATGGTCAGCAGTGGAATCATGGAGCATCACCTGGTGAACCAGTAGGTTAAATGCAATGCACCAAAGCCAGTTTACTGTAGCTCCCGAAGCTTCCTAGTGAAAATGTAAACCAGAAATTTCGTCGCAATTCAGAACTTTAGTCTCCAAACCTACTTATATTCAGGGTCAGCAGTGGAACCATGGAGAATCACCTGGTTGACCAGTAGCTTAAATCCGATGCACTAAAGTATGTTTACTGTAACTGTTGAAGCTTCTTAGTGTGAATATAACCCAGAAATTACATCGCAATTCAGAACTTTAGTCTCCAAGCCTACTTATCTTCATGGTCAGCAGCGGAGCCATATAGCATCACCTAGTGGACCAGTAGCTTTAATCCGATGCACCAAAGCAAAATTACTGTAACTCTCGAAGGTCCTCATTGAGAATATAACCCAGAGATTTCATTGTAATTCAGAACTTTATTCTCCAAGCCTACGTCTCGGCAATGCCAGCAGTGGAACCATGGAGCATCACCTGGTGGACCAGTAGCTTAAATGCAATGCACCAAAGCAAGTTTACTGTAGCTCTCGCAGCTTCCTAGTGAGAATATAGCCCAGAGATTTCGTCGCAATTCAGAACTTAAGTCTCCAAGCCAACTTATCTGCAAGGTCAGCAGTGGACCATGGAGCATCACATGGTGGACCAGTAGCCTAAATCCGTTGCACCAAAGCAAGTTTACTTTAACTCTCGAAACTTTCTTGTAAAAATGGAACCCAGAAATTTCGTCGTCTTTCAGAACTTTAGTCTCCAAGCCTACTTATCTGCAATTTCATCAGTGGAACCATGGAGCATCACCTGCTGGACCAGTAGCTTAAATCCGATGCATTAATGCAAGTTTTTGTCACTTACGAAGCTTCCTAGTATGAATGTAACCCAGAAATTTCGTCGCAATTCAGAACTTTAGTCTCCAAGTCTACTTATCTGCAATTTCAGCAGTGGAACCATGGAGCATAACCTGGTGGACCAGTCGCTAGAATCCGATGCACCAAACCAAGTTTACTGTAAATCTCGAAGCTTCCTACTGAGAAAGCAACCCACTACTGTCGTCGCAATTCAGAACTTTAGTCTCCAAGAGTACTTATATGGAAGATCAGCAGTGAAACCATGCAACATCACCTGGTGGACCTGGAACTTGATTCCGTTTCACCAAAGCAAGTTTACTGTAACCCTCGAAGCTTCCTAGTGAGAATGTAACCCAGAAATGTCGTCGCAATTCAGAACGTTAGTCTTCAAGCCTACTTATCTGCAATTTCAGCAGTGGAACCATGGAGCATAACCTGGTGGACCACTCGCTAGAATCCGATGCACCAAAGAAGATTACTGTAAATCTCGAAGCTTCCTAGTGAGAAAGTAACCCACTAATGTCGTCGCAATTCAGAACTTTAGTCTCCAAGAGTACTTATGTGCAAGATCAGCAGTGAAACCATGCGGCATCACCTGGTGGACCAGTAGCTAAAATCCGATACACCAAAGCAATTTTACTGTAACTCTCGAAGCTTCCTAGTGAGAGTACAAACCAGAAATTTCATGGCAATTCAGCACTTTAGTCTCCAAGCCTACTTATCTGCAAGGTGAGCAGAGGAACCATGGAGCATCACCTGCTGGACGAGTACCTTAAATCCCATGCACCAAAGTAAGTTTACTGCAAGTAACAAAGCTTCCTAGTGGGAATATAATCCTGAAATTTCATTGCAATTCATAACTTTTGTCTCCATGCCTACTCATCTGCAAGGTCAACAGTAGAACAATGGAGCATCACCTCCTGGACCAGTAGCTTAAATCCCATGCACCAAAGCAAGTTTACTGCAACTCACAAAACTTCCTAGTGGGAATATAACCCAGAAATTTAATTGCAAATCATAACTTTTGTCTCCAAGCCTACTTATCTGCAAGGTCAGCAGTAGAACCATTGAGCATCCCTTGATGGACCAGTAGCTTAAAACAGATGCACAAAAGTACGTTTCCTGTAACTCTTGAAGCTTCCTAGTGGGAATATAACCCAGAGATTTCATTGCAATTCAGAGCTTTAGTCTTCAAGCCTACGTATCTGTATGGTCAGCAGTGGAATCATCGAGCATCACCTGGTGAACCATTAGCTTAAATGCAATGCACCAAAGCCAGTTTACTGTAGCTCCCGAAGCTTCCTTGTGAAAATGTAACCCAGAAATTTAGTCGATATTCAAACTTTAGTCTCCAAGCCTACTTATCTGCAAGGTCAGCAGTGGAACCTTGGAGCATCACCTGGTGGACCAGTAGCTTAAATCCGATGCACCAAAGCAAGTTTACTGTAACTCCCGAAGCTTCCTAGTGAAAAAGTATCACAGAAACTTCGTCGCAATTCAGAACTTTAGTCTCCAGGCCTACTTATCTTTAATTTCAGCAGAGGAACCATGGAGCATCACCTGCAGAACGAGTACTAGAATCCGATGTACCAAAGAAGATTTACTTTAAAACACGAAGCTTCCTAGTGAGAATGCTGGTGAGAAATTTCGTCGCAATTCAGAACTTTAAACTCCAAGCCTACTTATCGGCAAGGTCAGCAGTGGAACAATGTAACATCACCTGGTGGAGCAGTAGTTTAAATCCGAGGCACCAAAACAAGTTTACAGTAACTCTTGAAGTATCCTTGTGAGAATGTAACCCAGAAATTTCGACCCAATTCAGAAGTTTAATCTCGAAGCCTACTTATCGGCAGGGTCAGCAGTGGAACCATGGAGCATCAGCTGGTGGACCTGTAGCTTAAATCCGATGCACCAAAGCAAGTTTACTATAACTCTCGTAGCTTCCTAGTAAGAATATAAAGCAGAATATTCGTCGCAATTCAGAACTTTAGTCTCCAAACTACTTACCTGCAAGGTCAGCAGTGGAACCATGGAGCATCACCTGGTGGACCTGTAGCTTAAATCCGTTGCACCAAGGCAAGATTACTGTAATCCTCGAAGCTTCCTAGTGAGAATACAAACAAGAAATTTCGTCGCAAATCAGAATTTTAGTCTTCTCGCCTACTTATCTGCAAGGTCAGCAGTGGAACCATGGAGCATCACCTGCTGGACCAGTAGCCTAAATCCGATGAACCAAAGCCCGTTTACTGAAACTCTCGAAGCTTCCTAGTGAGAATGTCAACGAGAAATTTCATAAACATTCAGAACTGTAGTCTCCAAGCCTACTTATCTGCAATGTCAGCAGTGGAACCATGGAGAACCACCTGATGGACCAGTAGATTAAATCCGATGCACCAAAGCAAGTTTACTGTAACTCTCGAAGATTCCTATTGATAATATAACCGAGAAATTTCATCGCCATTCATAACTTTAGTCTCCAAGCCTACTTATCTGTATGGTCAGCAGTGAAAACATTGAGCATCACGTAGTGGACCAGTAGCTTAAATCCGATGCACCAAAGCAAGTTTACTGTTACTCCCGAAGCTCCCTAGTGAGAATATAACCCAGAAATTTCGTGGCAATTCAGAACATTAGTCTCCAATCCTATTCATCTGCAAGGTCAGCAGTGGAACCATTGAGCATCACCTGGTGGACCAGTAGCTTAAATCCGATGAACCAAAGCAAGTTTACTGTAACTCCCGAGGCATCCTAGTGAGAATGTAACTCAGAAATTTCGTTGCAATTCAGAACGTTAGTCTCCAGGTCTACTTATCTGCAATTTCAGCGGAGTAACCATGGAGCATCATCTGGACGACCAGTAGCCAGAATCCGATGCACCAAAGCAAGTTTACTGTACTCTCGAAGTTTCCTAGTGAGAGTACAAACCAGAAATTTCATGGCAATTCAGAACTTTAGTCTCCAAGCCTACTTATCTGCAAGGTCAGCAGTGGAACCATGGAGCATCAGTTGGTGGAGCAGTATCAGAAATCCGATGCACCAAAGTATGTTTCCTGTAATTCTTCAAGCTTCCTACTGAGAATATAACCCAGAGATTTCATTGCAATTCAGAACTTTAGTCTTCAAGCCTACGTATATGTATGGCCAGCAGTGGAATCATCGAGCATCACCTGGTGAACCATTAGCTTAATTGCAATGCACCAAAGCAAGTTTACTCTAGCTCCCGAAGCTTCCTTGTGAAAATGTAACCCAGAAATTTTGTCGCAATTCAAACTTTAGACTCCAAGCCTGCTTATCTGCAAGGGCAGCAGTGGAACCTTGGAGCAACACCTGGTTGTACCAGTACCTTAAATCCGATGCACCAAAGCAAGTTTACTGTAACTCTCGAAGCTTCCTAGTAGGAATATAAACCAGAATTTTCGTCCCAATTCCGAACTTTAGTCCCCAATCCTACTTATCTGCAAGGTCAGCAGTGGAACCATGGAGAAACACCTGGTGGACCAGTAGCTTCAATCCGATGAACCAAAGCAAATTTACTGTAACTCCCGAAGCATCCAAGTGAGAATGTAACTAAGTAATTTAGTTGCAATTCAGAACGTTAGTCTCCAGGTCTACTTATCTGCAATTTTAGCAGAGGAACCATTTAGCATCTTCTGGAGGACCAGTAGCTAGAAACCGATGCATCAAAGCAAGTTTACTGTAACTCTCGAAGCTTCCTACTGAGAATATAACCAAGAAATTTCGTGGTATTTCAGAACCTTAGTCTCCAAGCCTGCTTATCTGCAAGATCTGCAGTGGATCCATGGAGCATCACCTGGTGGACCAGGAGCTTAAATACGATGCACCAAAGCAAGTTTACTGTAACTCTCGAAGCTTCCTTGTGAGAATATAAACAGAAATTTGGTCTCAATTCAGAATGTTAGTCTACAGGTCGACGTATCTTTAATTTCAGCAGAAGAACCATGGAGCATCACCTGGAGAACCTATACTAGAATCCGATGCACCGAAGCAAGTGTACTTTAACTCTCGAAGCTTCCTACTGAGAATGGAACTCATAAATTTCTTCGCAATTCAGAATTTTAATCTCCAAGCCTACGTATCTGTAACGTCAGAAGTGCAACAATGGAGCTTCACTTGCTGGACAAGTAGCTTGAATCCGGTGCACCAATGCAAGTTCACTGTAACTGTCGTAGTTTCGTAGTAAGATTATAAACCAGAATTTTCCTCGCAATTCTGAACTTTAGACTCCAATTCTACTTATCTGCCAGGTCAGCAGTGCAACCATGGAGCATCAACTGGTGGACCTGTAGCTTAAATCCGCTGCAACAAAGCAAGATTACTGTAACTCTCGAAGCTTCCTAGTGAGAATACAACCCAGAAATTTCGTCGCAATTCAGAACTTTCGCCTCCAAGCCTACTTATCGGCAAGGTCAACAGAGGTACAATGGAGAGTCACCTGGAGGACCAGTAGCTTAAATCCGAAGCACCAAAACAAGTTTACTGTCACTCTTGAAGCTTCCTTGTGAGAATGTAACCCAGATATATCGTCGCAAATCAGAACTTTAGTCTCCAATCCTACTTATCTGCAAGGTCAGCAGTGGAACCATTTAGCATCAACTGGTGGACCTGTAGCTTAAATCCGTTGCGCCAAAGCAAGATTACTGTAACTCTCGTAGCTTCCGAGTAAGATTATAAACCAGAATTTTCCTCGCAATTCAGAACTTTAGTCTCCCATCGTACTTATCTGCAAGGTCAGCAGTGGAACCATGAAGCATCAGCTGGTGGACCAGTAGCTTGAATCTGATGCACCAAAGCACGTTTACTGAAACTCTCGAAGCTTCCTAGTGAGAATGTCACCGAGAAATTTCATAAACATTCAGAACTTTTGTATCCAAGCCTAAATATCTGCAATGTCAGCAGTGGAACAATGGAGCACACCTGATGGACCAGTAGTATAAATCAGATGCACCTAAAAAGGTTACTGTAACACTCGAAGCTTCCTCGTGAGAATGTAATCAGAAATTTTGTCGCAATTCAGCACTTTGATCTCGAAGCCTACTTATCAGCAAGGTCAGCGGTGGAACCATTGAGCATGGTGGAGCAGTAGCTTTAAATGCGATGCACCAAAGCATGTTTACTGTAACTTTTGAACCTTCATAGTGTGAATATAACCCAGAAATTACATCGCAATTCAAAACTTTAGTCTCCAAGTCTTCTTATCTGCAAGGTCAGCAGTGGAACCATGGAGCACCACCGGGTGGACCAGTTGCTTAAATCCCATTAACCAAAGCAAAATTACTGTAACTCTCGTAGCTTCCTAGTGAGAATGTAACGCAGAAATTTCGTCGCTATTCAGAACTTTAGTCTTCAAGCCTACTTATCTGCAAGGTCAGCAGTGAAACGATGGAGCATCACCTGGTGGACCAGTAGCTTAAATCCGATGCACCAAAGCAAGTTTGCTGAAACTCCCAGAGCTCCCTAGTGAGAATATAAGTCAGAAGTTTCGTCGCAATTCAGAACTATAGTCTCCAGGCCTATTTACCTGCAAGGTCAGCAGTGGAACCTATGAGCATCACATGGTGGACCAATAGCTTAAATCCGATGAACGAAAGCAAGTTTACTGTAACTCCTGAAGCATGTTAGTGAGAATGTGGCTCAGAAATTTCGTTGCAATTCAGAACGTTAGTCTCCAGGTCTACTTATCTGAAATTTCAGCAGTGGAACCATGGAGCATCATCTGGAGGACCAGTAGCTAGAATCCGAAGCACCAAAGCAAGTTTACTGTAACTCTCGAAGGTTCCTAGTAAAAATGTAACGCAGAAATTTCGTCGCAATTCAGAACTTTAGTCTCCAAGCCTACTTATCTGCTAGGTCAGCAGTGGAACCATGGATCATCACCTAATGGATCAATAGCTTAAATCCGATGTACCAAAGAACGTTTACTGTAACTCTCGAAGCTTCCTAGTGAGAATGTCACCGAGAAATTTCATTAACATTCAGAACTTCAGTCTCCAAGCCTAATAATCAGCAATGTCAGCGGTGGAACCATGGGACATCACCTGGTGGAGCAGTAGCTTTAATGCGATGCACCAAAGCATGTTTACTGTAATTTTTGAACCTTTATAGTGTGAATATAACCCAGAAATTACACCGCAAATCAAAACTTTAGTCTCCAAGTCTACTGATCTACAAGGTCAGAAGTGGAATCATGGAGCACCACCTGGTGGACCAGTACCTTAAATCCCATTAACCAAAGCAAAATTACTGTAACTCTCGTAGCTTCCTAGTGAGAATATAACCTAGAAATTTCGTGGTAATTCAGGACTTTCCTCTCCAAGCCGACTTATCTGCAAGGTCAGCAGTGGAACCATGGAAAATCACCTGGTGGACCAGTAACTTAAATCCGAAGCACCAAAACAAATTCACTGTCACTCTTGAAGCTTCCTTGTGAGAATGTAACCCAGAAATTTCGTCGCAATTCAGAACTTTTGTCTCCAAGCGTAATTATCTGAAGGGTTAACAGTGGATTCATGGAGCATCACCTAGTGGACCTATAGCTTAAATCCGATGCACCACAGCAAGTTAACTGTAACTCTCGTAGCTTCCTAGTAAGATTATAAACCAGAATTTTCCTCGCAATCCAGAACTTTAGTCTCCAATCCTACTTATCTGCAAGGTCAGCAGTGGAACCATGGAGCATCACCTGGTGGACCAGTAGCTTAAATCCGATGAACCAAAGCAAGTTTACTGTAACTCTCGTAGCTTCCTAGTGGGAACATAACCCAGAAATTTCATCACAATACTTGACTTTAGTCTCCAAGCCTACATTTCTAAAAGGTCAGCAGTAGAACCATGGAGCATCACCTGGTCGACCAGTAGCTTAAATCCGATGCACCACAGCAAGCTTACTGTAACTCCCGAAGCATCATAGTGAGAATGTAAATCAGATATTTCGTCGCAATTCAGAACTGTAGTCCCCAATCCTACTTATCTGCAAGGTCAGCAGTGGAACCATGAAGCATCACCTGTTGGACCAGTAGCTTAAATCCGATGCACCAAAGAGAGTTTACTGTAACTCCCGAAGCTTCCTAGTGTGAATGTAACTCAGAAATTTCGTCGCAATTCTGAACTTTAGTCTCCAGGTCTACTTATCTTTAACTTCAGCAGAGGAATCATGGGTCATCACCTGGAGAACCAGTACTAGAATCCGATGCACCAAAGCAAGTTTACTTTAACTTTCGAAGCTTCCTAGTGAGAATGCAAATCCGAAATTTCGCCGCAATTCAGAACTTTAATCTCCAAGCCTACGTATCTGTAAGGTCAGGAGTGCAACCACGGAGCATCACTTGTTGGACAAGTAGCTTGAAACCGATGCACCAATGCAAGTTTTCTGTAACTCTCGAAGCTTCCTACTTAGAATATAACCCAGAAATTTCGTGGTAATTCAGGACTTTAATCTCCAAGCCGACTTATCTGCAAGGTCAGCAGTGGAACCATGTAGCATCACCTGGTGGACCAGTAGCTTAAATCCGAAGCACCAAAGCAGGTTTACTGTAACACTCGTAGCTTCCTAGTAAGAATATAAACCAGAATTTTCGTCGCAATTCAGAACTTTAGTCTCTAAGCCTAATTATGTGCAGGGTTAGCAGTGGAAAAATGGAGCATGACCTGGTGGACCAGTATCTTAAATCCCATGCACCATAGCCAAATTACTGTAACTCACAAAGCTTCGAAGGGGGAGTATAACCCAGAAGTTTCATCGCAATTCCTAACTTTCGACTCCAAGCCTACATATCAGCAAGTTTAGCAGTAGAACCATGGAGCATCACCTGGTGGACCAGTAGCAAGATTCCGACGCACCAAAGTTTACTGTAACTCATAAAGCTTCCATGTCTGAATGTAACCCAGAAATATCGTCGCAATTCAGAACTTTCGTCTCCAAGCCTACTTACCGGCAAGGTCAGCAGAGGTACCATGGAGAGTCAGCTGGTGGACCAGTAGCTTAAATCTGATGCACCAAAGCAAGTTTACTGTACTTCTCCAAGCTTCCTAGTGAGAATGTAAACCAGAAATTTCGTCTCAATTCAGAACTTTACTCTCCAAGCCTACTTATCTGCGGGGTCGGCAGCGCAACCATGGAGTAGCGCTCATCTGCAAGGTCGGCAGTGGAAACATGTAGCATCACCTGGTGGAACTGTAGCTTAAATCCGATCCACCAAAGCAAGTTAACTGTAAATCTCGACGCTTCCTAGTATGAATATAAACCAGAAATTGTGTCGCAATTTAGAACTTTAGTCTCCAGACCTACTTATCTACTAGGTCTGCAGTGGAACCATGTAGCATCACCTGGTGGACCAGTAGCTTAAATCCGAAACACCAAAGCAAGTTTACTGTAACTCTTGAAGCATTCTTGTGAGAATGTAACCC
This sequence comes from Schistocerca gregaria, assembly GCF_023897955.1. Taxonomy (NCBI): domain Eukaryota; kingdom Metazoa; phylum Arthropoda; class Insecta; order Orthoptera; family Acrididae; genus Schistocerca; species Schistocerca gregaria. The sequence goes on along the minus strand of NC_064925.1, from coordinate 42,970,516 downwards.
ATAAATTTCGTCGCAATTCAGAACTTTAGTCTCCAAGCCTACTTATCTGCAGGGTCATCAGTGGAACCATGGAGCATCACCTAGTGGCCCTGTAGCTTAAATCCGATGCACCAAAGCAAGTTTACTGTAACTCTCGTACCTTCCTAGTAAGAATATAAACCAGAATCTTCGTCGCAATTCAGAACTTTAGTCTCCAAGCCTAATTATGAGTAGGGTCAGCAGTTGGAAAATGGAGCATCACCTGGTGGACCGGTATCTTAAATCCCATGAGCCATAGCCAGATTAATGTAACTCACAAAGCTTCTTAGTGGGAATATAACCCAGAAATATTTTCGCAATTCAGAACTTTCTTCTTCAAGCCTACTTAACGGCAAGTTCAGCAGAGGTACCATGGAGAGTCACCTGGTGGACCAGTAGCTTAAATCTGACGCACAAAAGCAAGTTTACTGTACTTCTCGAAGCTTCCTAGTGAGAATATAAACCAGAAATTTCGTCTCAATTCAGAACTTTTCTCTCCAAGCCTACTTATCTGCAGGGTCAGCAGTGCAACCATTGAGTATCACCTGCTGGACAAGTAGCTTAAATCCGATGCACCAAAGCAAGTCTACTGTACGTCTCGAAGCTTCCTGATGAGAATGTAACCCAGAAATTTCGTCACATCTCAGATCTTTAGTCTCCAAGCCTACTCATCTAAAGTGTCGGCAGTGGAACCATGGAGCATCACCTGGTGGACCGGTAGTTTAAATCCCATGGACCAATGCAAGTCTACTGTAACTCTTGAAGCATCCTTGTGAGAATGTAACCCAGAAATTTCGTCGCATTTCAGATCTTTAGTCTCCAAGCCTACTTATCTGCAGGGTCAGCAGTGGAACCATGGAGCATCAACTGGTGGACCTGTAACTTAAATCCGATGCATCAAAACAAGATTACTGTAACTCTCGAAGCTTCCTAGTAAGAATATAAACCAGAATTTTCGTCGCAATTCAGAACATTAGTCTCCAAGCCTATTTATGTGCAGGGACAGCAGTGTAAAAATGGAGCATCACCTGGGCGACCAGTATCTTAAATCCCATGCACCATAGCCAGTTAACTGTAACTCACAAAGCTTCCTAGTGGGAAGATAGCCCAGAAATTTCATCGCAATTCATAACTTTAGTCTCCAAGCCTACATATCTGCAAGGGTAGCATTAGAGCCATGCAGCATCACCTGGAGGACCAGTAGCATGAATCCGATGCACCAAAGCAAGTTTACTGTAACTCTCGAAGCTTCCATGTGTTAATGTAACCCAGAAATATCGTCGCAATGCAGAACTTTCGTCTCCAAGCATGATAATCGGCAAGGTCAGCGGAGGTACCATGGAGAGTCACCTGGTGGACCAATAGCTTAAATCTGATGCACCAAAGCGAGTTTACTGTACTTCTCGAAGCTTAGTAGTGAGAATATAAAACAGAAATTTCGTCTCAATTCAGAACTCTACTCTCCAACCCTACTTATCTGCAGGGTCTGCAGTGCAACCATGGAGTATCACCTGCTGTACAAGTAGCTTGATTCCGATGCACCAAAGCAAGTTTTCTGTAACTCTCGAAGATTCCTTGTGTGACTGTAACACAGAAATTTCATCGCAATTCATAACTTTAGTCTCCAAGCCTACTTATCTGCAATGTAGGCAGTGGGACCATGGAGCATCAACTGGTGGACCAGTAGTTTAAATCCGATGCACAAATGAAAGTCTAATGTAACTCTTGAAGTATCCTTGTGAGAATGTTACCCAGAAATTTCGTCGCAATTCAGAACTTTAGTCTCCAAGCCTACTTATCTGCAAGGTCAGCTGTAGAACCATGGAGCATCACCTGGTGGATCAGGAGCTTGTATCCGATGCACCAAATAAGGTTTAATGTAACTCTAGAAGCTTCCTTGTGTGAATGTAACCCAGAAATTTCGTCGAAATTCAGAACTTTAGTCTCCAAGCCTACTTATCTGCAAGGTCGGCAGTGGGACCATGGAACATCACCTGGTGGACCAGTAACTTAAATCCAATGCAGCAAAACAAGTCTACTGTAACTCTCGAATCTTCCTAGTGAGAATATAAACCAGAAATTTTGTCTCAGTTCTGAACTTTACTCTCCAAGCCTACTTATCTGCAAGGTCAGCCGTGGAACCATGGAGCATCACCTGGTGGACCAGTAGCTTAAATCAGATGCATCAAAGCAATTTTACTGTAACTCCCCAAGCTACCTAGTGAGAATGTAACTCAGAAATTTCGTCGCAATTCAGAACTTTAGTCTTCAGGTCAACTTACCCGCAATTTCAACAGTGGAACCATTCAGCATCACCTTGAGGACCAAAAGCTAGAATCCAATTTACCAAAGCGAGTTTACTGTAACTCTCCAAGCTTCCGAATGCGATTGCAACCCAGAAATTTCGAAGCAATTCAAAACTTTAGACTCCAAGCTTACATATCTGCAAGGATAGCAGTGTAACCATGGAACACCACCTGCTGGACAAGTAGCTTGAATCCGATGCACCAATGCGAGTTTACTGTAACTCTAGAAGCTTCCTACTGAGAATATGACACAGAAATTTCGTGGCATTTCAGAACTTTAGTCTCCAAGCCTACTAATCTGCAAGGTCGGCAGTGAAACCATGGAGCATCACCTGGTGGAGCAGTAGCTTGTATCCGATGCATCAGGTCACGTTTATAGCAACTCTCGAAGATCCCTACTGAGAATATAACCCAGAAATCTCTTGGCATTTCAGAACTATAGTCTCCAAGCCTACTTATCTGCAAGGTAGGCAGTGGAACCATGGAGCATCACCTGGGCGACCTCTAGCTTTAATCCGATGCACCAAAGCAAGTTTACTGTAACCCTCGAAGCTTCCTAGTAAGAATATAAACCAGAATCTTCGTCGCAATTCAGAACATTAGTCTCCAAGTCTACTTATCTGCAATTACAGCAATGAAACTGTGGAGCATCTCCTGGTGGCAAGTAGCTAGAATCCGACGCACCAGAGTATGTTTACTGCAACTCTCGAAACTTCCTAGTGAGAATGCAACCCAGAAATTTCGTCTAAATTAAGAACGTTACTCTCCAAGCGTATGTATCTGCAAGGTCAGCTGTAGAACCATGGGGCATCACTTGCTGGACCAGTAGCTTGAATGCCATGCACCAACGCAACTTTACTGTAACTCTCGAAGCTTCCTACTGAGAATATAACCCAGAAATTTCTTGGCAATTCAGAACTTTGGTCTCCAAGCCTAAATATCTGAAAGGTCGGCAGAGAAACAATGGAGCATCACCTGGTGAACCTGTATCTTAAATCTTATGCACCAAAGCAAGTTAACTGTAACTCTCGACGCTTCCTACTAAGAATATAAACCAGAAATGGCGTCGCAATTTAGAACTTTAGTCTCCAAACCTACTCATCTGCAAGGTCTGCAGTGAAACCATAAATCATCAATTGGTGGAACAGTGGCTTAAATAAGAAGCACCAAAGCAAGTTTCCTGTAACTCTTGAAGCACTCTTGTGAGTATGTAACCCAGAAATTCCGTCGCAATTCAGAACTTTAGTCTCCAAGCCTATTTATGTGCAGGGTCAGCAGTGGAAAAATGGAGCATCACCTGGGGGACCAGTATCTTCAATCCCATGCACCATAGCCAGATTATTGTAACTCACAAAGCCTCCTAGTGGGAAGAAAACCCAGAAATTTCATAGCAATTGATAACTTTAGTCTCCAAGCCTACATATCTGCAAGGTTAGCATTAGAACCATTGAGCATCAACTGTTGGACCAGTACCTTGAATCTGATGCACCAAAGCAAGATTACTGTAACTCTCGAAGCTTCCATGTGTTAATGTAACCCAGAAATATCGTCGCAATTGAGAACTTTCGTCTCCAAACCTACTTATCTTCAAGGTCAGCAGAGGTACCATGGAGAGTCACCTTGTGGACCAGTAGATTAGATCTGATGCACCAAAGCAAGTTTACTCTACTTATCGAAGCTTCCAAGTGAGAATATAAACCAGAAATTTCGTCTCAGTTCAGAACTTTACTCTGCAAGACTACTTGTCTGGAGGGTCATTAGTGCAACCATGGAGTATCACCTGCTGGACAAGTAGCTTGAATCCGATGCACAAAAGCAAGTCTACTGTAACTCTTGAAGCATCCTTGTGAGAATGTAACCCAGAAATTTCGTCGCAATTCAGAACTTTAGTCTCCAAGCCTACTTACCTGCAGGGTCAGCAGTGGAAAAATGGAGCATCACCTGGTGGACCTGTAGCTTAAATCCGATGCACCAAAGCAAGTTTACTGTAAATCTCGAAGCTTCCTAGTAAGAATATATACCAGAATTTTCGTCGCAATTCAGAACACTAGTCTCCAATCCTACTTATCTGTATGGTCAGCTGTAGAACCATGGAGCATCACCTGGTCGACCAGTAGCTTGAATCCGATGCACCAAAGAACGTTTAATGTAACTCTCGAAGCAACTTTCGCCTCCAAGCTTACTTATAGGCAAGGTCAGCAGGGCAACCATGGAGCATCACCTTCTGGACAAGTAGTTTGAACCCGATGCAACAATGTGAATTTACTGTAACTCTCGAAGCTTCCTACTGAGAATATAACCCAGAAATTTCGTGTTATTTCAGAACTTTAGTCTCCAAGCATACTTATCTGCAAGGTCGGCAGTGGGACCATGGAACATCACCTGGTGGATCAGTAACTTAAATCCAATGCACCAAAACAAGTTTACTGTAACTCTCCAAGCTTCCTAGTGAGAATATAAACCAGAAATTTCGTCTCAGTTCAGAACATTACTTTCCAAGACTACTTATCTGCAAGGTCAGCAGTGGAACCATGGAGCATCACCTAGTGGACGAGTAGCTTAAATCAGATGCATCAAAGAAATTTTACTGTAACTCCTCAAGCTTGTTAGTGAGAATGTAACTCAGAAATTTCGTGGCGTTTCAGAACATCAGTCTCCAAGTATACTTATCGGCAAGGGCGGCAGTGGAACCATGGAGCATCACCTGGTTGACCAGAAGCTTGAAACGGATGCACCAAAGCACGTCTACTGTAACTCTCGAAGCTTCCTAGTTAGAATGTAACCGAGAAATGTTGTCGCTATTCAGAACGTTAGTCTCCAATCCTACTTATCTGCAAGGTCAGCAGTGGAACCATGGAGCATCACCTGGTAGACCAGTAGCCTAAATCCGATGCAAAAAAGCAATTTTACTGTAACTCTGGAAGCTTAAGAATGTGAATGTAACCCACAAAATTCGTCGGTATTCAGAACATTAGGCTCCAAGCCTATATATCTGCAAAGTCAGCAGTGGAATCAAAGAGCATCACCTGTTGGACGAGTAGCTTAAATCCGATACACCAAAACTAGTTTACTGTAACTCCCGAAGCTTCATAGTGAGAATGTAACCCAGAAATTTCGTCGCAATTCAGAACTTTAGTCTCCAAGTCTACTTATCTGCAATTTCATCAGTGAAACTATGGAGCATCACCTGGAGGACCAGTAGCTAGAATCCGATGCACCAGAGCATGTTTACTGTAACTCTCGAAGCTTCCTAGTGAGAATGTAGCTAAGAAATTTCGTCGCAATTCAGAACATTAGTCTCCAAGTCTACTTATCTCCAATTTCAGCAGTGGAACAATGGATCATATACCTGGATGGACCAGTAGATTGAATCCGATGACTCACAGCAAGTTTACTGTAACCTACGAAGCTTCCTAGTGAGAATGAAGCTAAGAAATTTCGTCGCAATTCAGAACTTTAGTCTCCAAGACTGTTTATCTGCAAGGTCAGCAGTGTAACCATGGATCACCACCTGGTGGACGATTAGCTGAAATCCGATGCACCAAAGCACGTTTACTGTAACTCCTGAAGCTTCCTAGTGAGAATGTAAACAAGAAATTTTGTCGCAATTTAGAACTTTAACCTCCAAGTCTAGTTATCTGAAATATCAACAGTGGAACCATGGCGCATCACCTGGTGGACCAGAAGCTAGAATCCGATTCACCAAAGCAAGTTTACTGTAACTCTCGAAGCTTCCTAGTAAGAATATAAACCAGAATTTTCGTCGCAATTCAGAACTTTAGTCTCCTAGCCTACTAATCGGCAAGGTCAGCAGTGTAACAATGGAGCATGACCTGGTGGACCAGTAGCTTATATCAGGTGCACCAAAGCAAGTCTACTGTACCTCTCGAATCGTCATAATGAGAATGTAAGCCAGAAATTTCGTCGCAATTCAGAACTTTAGTCTCCATGCCGACTTACCTGCAAGGTCGGCAGTGGAACAATGGAGCATCTACTGGAGGACCAGAAGCTTAAATCCGAGGCACCAAAGCAAGTTTACTGTAACTCTCGAAGCTTCCTAGAAAGAATATAAACCAGAATTTTCGATGCAATTCAGAACTTTAGTCTCCAAGCCTACTTATCTGCAAGGTCAGCAGTGGAACAATGGAGCATCTACTGGAGGACCAGAAGCTTAAATCCGAGGCACCAAAGCACGTTTACTCTAACTCTCGAGGCCTTCTAGTGAGAATATTACCGAGAAATTTCGTCGTCATTAAGAACTTTAGTCTCCCAGCCTACTTATCTGTATTGTCAGCAGTGGAACCATAGATCATCACTTGCTAGACCAACAGCTTAAATCCGATGCATCAAAGCAAGTGTACTGTAACTCTCGAAGCTTCCTGCTGTGGATATAACACAGAAATTTCGTGGCAATTCAGAACATTAGTCTTTAAGCCTACTTATATCCAAGGTCGGCAGTGGAACCATGGAGCATCACCTGGTGGACCAGTAGCTTAAATCAGGTGCACCAAAGGTAGAGCTACTGTACCGCTCGACTCTTCCTAATGAGAATGTAACCCAGAAATTTCCCCGCAATTCTGAACTATAGTCTCCAAGCCTACTTATCTGCAGGGTGAGCAGTAGAACCATGGAGCATCACCTGGTGGACCTGTATCTTAAATCCGATGCACCAAACAAGTTTACTGTAACTCTCGAAGTTTCCTACTGAGAATATAAGCCAGAAATTTCATTTCAGTTCAGAACATTAGTCTCAAAGCCTTCTTATCTGCAAGGTCGGCAGTGGAACCATGGAGCATCACCTGGTGGACAAGTAGCTTATGTCAGGTGCACCAAAGCAAGTCTACTGTACCTCTCGAATCGTCGTAATGAGAATGTAACCAGAAATTTCGCCGCAATTCTGAACTATAGTCTCCAAGCCTACTTATCTGCAATGTCAGTAGTAGAACCATGGATCATCACCTGCTGGACCGGTAGATTAAATCCGATGCTAAAAAGCAAGTTTAGTGTACCTCTCGAAGCTTCCTAGTGAGAATATAACCTAGAAATTTTGTCGCATTTCAGAACTTTAGTCTACAAGCCTAGTTATCTGCAAGGTCAGCTGTGGAACCAGGGAGCATCACCTGGTGGACCAGTAGCTTAAATACGATGCACCAAAGCAAGTCTACTGTACTCTCGAAGCTTCCTAATGATAATGTAACCCAGAAATTTCGTCGCAAATCAGAACTTTAGTCTCCATGCCGACTTACCTGCAAGGTCGGCAGTGGGACAATGGAGCATAACCTGGTGGACCAGTAGCCATAATCGGATGCACCAAAGCTAGTCTACTGTATCTCTCAAGCTTCCTAATGAGAATGTAACCAATAAATTTCGTCGGGATTCAGAACTTTAGTCTCCAAGCCTACTTATCTGCAAGGTCAGCAGTGGAACCATGGAGCATCACCTGGTAGCCCAGTAGTTTAATTCCGATGCACCAATCCAAGTTTACTGTAACTTTCGAAGGTTCCTAGTGAGAATATAACCCAGAAATTTCGTCGGAATTCAGATCTTCAGTCTCCAAGCCTACGTATCTGCAAGGTCTGCAGTGGAACAATTGAGCATCACCTGGTGGACCAGTAGCTTAAATCCCATTCACCAAAGCAAGTTAACTGTAACTCACAAAACTTCCTAGCGGGAATATAAGCCAGAAATTTCATCACAATTTATAACTTTAGTCTCCAAGCCTACTTATCTGAGAGGTCAGCAGTAGAACCATGGAGCATCACCTAGTGGACCAGTAGCCTGAATCCGAAGCACCAAAGAACGTTTACTGTAACTCTCGTAGCTTCCTAGTGAGCATGTAACCAAGAAATGTCGTCGCAATTCAGAACATTAGTCTCCGAGCCCACTTATCTGCAATGTCAGCAGTGGAACCATGGAGCACCACTTGGTGGACCAGTAGCTTAAATCCCATGCACGCAATTTAGCTTGCTGTGACTCACAAAGCTTCCTAGTGTGATATAACCCAGAAATTTCATTGCAATTCAGAACTTTAATCTCGAAGCCTACTTATCTGCATGGTCAGCAGTGTAACCATGCAGCAAAACGTGGTGGACCAGTAGCCTAAATACGATGCACCAAAGCAACCTTTCTTTAACTCTCGAAGCTTCCTAGTGAGCATATAACCCAGAAGTTTTGTCACACTCAGAACTTTAGTCTCCAAGCCTACTTATCTGCAAGGTCAGCAGTGGAACCATGGATCGTCACCTGCTGGACCAGGAGCATAAATCCGATGCAAAAAAGGAAGTTTACTGTACCTCTCGAAGCTTCCTAGTGAGGAATATAACCTAGAAATTTTGTCGCATTTCAGAACTTTAGTCTACAAGCCTACTTATCTGCAAGGTCAGCTGTGGAACCAGGGAGCAACACCTGGTGGACCAGAAGCTTAAATCCGAGGCAAAAAAGTACGTTTACTCTTACTCTCGAAGCATTCTAGTGAGAATATTACCGAGAAATTTCGTCGTCATTCAGAACTTTAGTCTAACAGACTACTTATCTGCAATGTCAGCAGTGGAACCATGGAGCATCACTTTCTGGACCAGCAGCTTAAATCCGATGCATCAAAGTAAGTATACTGTAAATCTCGAAGCTTCCTAAAGAGAATACAACCTAGAACATTCGTCGCAATTCAGAACTTTAGTCACCAAGCGTACTTATTTATGAGGTCAGCTGTAGAACCATGGAGCATCACCTGGTTTAGCAGTAGCTTATATCCAAAGCACCAAAGCAAGTTTACTGTAACTCTCGAAGCTTCCTAGTAAGAATATAAATCGGAATTTTCGTCGCAATTAAGAACTTTAGGATCAAAGTCTACTTATCTGCAAGGTCAGCAGTGGAGCCATGGAGCATCACCTGGTGGACCCGTAGCTTAAATCCGATGCTGTAACTCTCAAAGCTTCCTAGTGAGAATATAACCCAGAAATTTCGTCGCAAATCAGTACTTTAGTCTCCATGCCGACTTATCTGGAAGGTCAGCAGTGGAATCATGGAGCATCACCTGGTGGACCAGTAGCTTAAGTAGGATGCACCAAATTCAGTTTACTGTAACTCACAATGCTATCTAGTGTGAATATAACCCAGCAATTTCATTGCAATTCATAACTTTAGTCTCAAAGCCTACTTATCTGCAAGGTCAGCAGTAGAACCATGGAGCATCACGTGGTGGACCAGTAGTCAAAATCCTAAGCACCCAAGCAAGTATACTGCAACTCTCGAAGCTACCTAGTAAAAATAGAACCCAGAACTTTCGTCGCAATTCAGAACTTTAGTCTCCAAGCCTACTTATCTGCACAGTCAGCAGTGCAACCATGGAGCATCACCTGGTGGAGCAGTAGCTTCAATCCGATTTACCAATGCAAGTTTACTGTAACTCTCGAAGCTTCGTACTGAGGATATAACTCTGTAAATTCCTGGCAATTCAGAACTATAGCCTACTTATCTATAAGGTTGGCAGTGGAACCATGGAGCATCAACTGGTGGACCAGTAGCTTAAATACGATGCACCAAAGCAAGTCTACTGTACTCTCGAAGCTTCCTAATGGTAATGTAACCCAGAAATTTCGTCGCAAATCAGAACTTTAGTCTCCAAGCATACTTATCTGCAAGGTCAGCAGTGGAACCATGGAGCATCACCTGGTGGACCTGTATCTTAAATCCGATGCACCAAAGCAAGCTTACTGTAACTATCCAAGATTAATAGTGAGATAATTACCGAGAAATTTCGCCCCAATTCAGAACATTAGTCTCCAAGCCTTCGTATCTGCAATTTGAAGCATGGAACATCACTTGCTGTACCATTAGCTTAAATCCGATGCTCCAAAGCAAGGTTAATGTAACTCCCGAAGCTTCCTAGTGAGAATGTAACCCAGAACTTTCGTCGCAATTCAGAACATTGGTCTCCGAGCCCACTTATCTGCAAGGTCAGCAGTGGAACCATGGAGCACCACTTGGTGGACCAGTAGCTTAAATCCCATGCACGAAAGAAAGCTTGCTGTGACTCACAAAGCTTCCTAGTGTGATATACCTAGAAATTTCATTGCAATTCAGAACTTTAATCTCAAAGCCTACTTATCTGCACGGTCAGCAGTGTAACCATGGAGCAAAACGTGGTGGACCAGTAGCCTAAATCCGATGCACCAAAGGAACTTTTTTTTAACTCTCGAAGCTTCGTGAGAATATAACCCAGAAGTTTTGTCGCACTCAGAACTTTAGTCTCCTAGCCTACTTATCTGCAAGGTCAGCAGTGGAACCATGTAACATCACCTGGAGGACAAGTAGCTTAAATAGGATGCCCCAAAGCTCGTTTACTGTAACTCTCGAAGCTTCCTAGTGAGAATATAGCCCCGAAATGTCGTCGCAAATCAGAACGTTAGTTTCCAAGACTACTTATCTGCAAGTTCATCAGTGGAACCATGGAGCACCACCTGGTGGACCAGGAGCTTAAATAGGATGCACCAAAGCACGTTTGTTGTAACTCTTGAAGCTTCCTAGTGGGAATATAACCCAGAAATTTCGTCATCATTCAGAACTTTAGTCTCCAAGCCTACTTATCTGCAAGGTCAGCAGTGGAACCATGGAGCATCACCTGGTAGCCCAGTAACTTAAATCCGATGTACCAAAGCAAGCTTACTGTAACTCTCGAAGCTTCCTAGTGAGAATATAACCCAGAAATTTCGCCGAAATTCAGATCTTCAGTCTCCAAGCCTACTTATCTGCAAGGTCAGCAGTGGAACCATGGAGCCTCACCTGGTGGACCTGTAGCTTAAATCCGATATACCAAAACAAGCTTACTGTAACTCTCGAAGCTTCCTAGTGGGAATATAACCCAGAAATTTCGTCGCAATTCAGATCTTTATTCTCCAAGCCTACTTATCTGCCAAGTCAGCAGTGGGACCATGGAACCTGCTGGACCACTAGCCTAAATCTGATGCACCAAAGCAAGTTTACTGTAACTCTTTAAGCTTCCTAGCGAGAATGTAACCCAGAAAAGTCGTCGCAATTCAGAACTTTAATCTCCAAGCCTACTTATCTGCAAGGTCATCAGTGCAACCATGGAGCATCACCTGGTGGCCCCGGAGCTTAAATAGGATGCATCAACGCGCGTTTTCTGTAACTCTTGAAGCTTCCTAGTGAGAATATAACCCAGAAATTTTGTCATCATTCTCAACTTTAGTCTCCAAGCCTACTGATCTGCTAGGTCGGCAGTGGAACCAAGGACCGTCACCTGGTGGACCAGTAGCTTAAATAGAATGCCCAAATCACGTTGACTGTAACTCTCAAAGCTTCCTAATGAGAATATAACCAAGAAATTTCGTCGCAATTCGGAACTTTAGTCTCGAAGCCTACTTATCTGCAAGGTCAGCAGTGGAACCATGGGGCATCCCCTGGTGGACCTGTAGCTTAATTCCGATGCACTAAAGCAAGTCTACTGGAACTCTCGATGTTTCCTTGTGTGAATGGAACCCAGAAAATTAGTCGCAATTCAGAACTTTAGTCTCCAAGCCTACTTATCTGCGAGGTCAGCAGTGCAACCATGGAACATCATCTGGAGGACCTGTAGCAGAAATCCGATGCACTACAGTAATGCTTTGGGCATTCTATTTAAGCTACTGGTCCACCAGGTGATGCTCCATGGCTCCACTGCTAACCTTGCAGATAAGTAGGCTTCGAGACTAAGTTTCCTGGTGTGAATGTAAACCAGAAATTACGTCGCAATTCGGAACTTTAGTTTCCAAGCCCACTTATCTGCAAGGTCAGCAGAGGTACCATTGAGCATCACCTGGTGGACAAGTTTCCTAAATCCCATGTACCGAGGCAACTTTACTGTAACTCAGGAAGCTTCCTAGTGAGAATATAACCCAGAAATGTAGTCGCAATTCAGAACGTTAGTCTCCAAGCCTACTTATCTGCAAGTTCAGCAGTGGAACCATGGAGCATCACCTGGTGGTCCTGTAGCTTAAATCCGATGCACCAAAGCAAGCGTACTGTAACTATTGAAGATTCATAGTGAGATAATATCCGAGAAATTTCGTCGTAATTCAGAACTTTAGTCTCCAAGCCTACCTATCTGCAATTTCAGCAGTGGAACCATGGAACATCACTTGCTGGACCAATAGCTTAAATCCGATGCACCAAAGCAAGTTTAATGTAACTCCCTAAGCTTTCTAGTGAGAATGTAACCCAGAAAATTAGTCGCAATTCAGAACTTTAGTCTCCAAGCCTACTTATCTGCAAGATTTAGCAGTGGAACCATGGAGCACAGCCTGGTGGACCAGTAGCTTGAATCCGATGCACCAAAGCAAGTTTACTGTAACTCTCAAAGCATCCTAGTGAGAATATAACACAGAAATTTCGTCGCAATACAGAACTTTAGTCTCCAAGCCTACTTATCTTCAAGATCAGCAGTGGAACGATGGAGCATCACCTGGTGGCCTTGTAGCTTAAATCCGATGCACCAAAGCAAGTTTACTGTAACTCTGGAAGCTTGCTAGTGAAAATATAACCCAGAAATTACTTCGTAATTCAGGACTTTAGTCTCCAAGCCTACTTACCTGCAGGGTCAGCAGTGGAACCATGGAGCATCACCTGGTGGATCTGTAGTTTAAATCCGATGCACCAAAGCAAAATTACTGTAACTCTCGAAGCTTCCTAGTAAGAATATAACCTAGAATTTTCGTCTCAATTCAGATCTTAAGCCTCCAAGCCTACTAATCTGCAAGGTCAGAAGGGGAACCATGGAGAATCCCCTGGTGGACCAGTAGCTTAATTCCGATGCACCAAAGGAACTTTACTGTACATCTCGCATTGTCCTAGTGAGAATTTACCCAGAAATTTCGTCGCAACTCAGAAGTTTATTCTCCAAGCCTACTTATCTGCAAGGACAGCAGTGCAACCATGGAACATCACCTGGTGGACCAGTACCTTAAATCCGATGCACTAAAGCAAGTCCACTGTAACTCTCGATGTTTCCTTGTGTGAATGGAACCGAGAAATTTCGTCGCATTTCAGAACTTCAGTCTCCAAGCCCACTTATCTGCAAGGTCAGCAGAGGTACCATTGAGCATCATCTGGTGGACCAGTAGCTTAAATCCGATGCACCAAAGAAAGTTTACTGTACCTGCCGAAGCTTCCTAGTGAGAATGTAACCCAGAAAATTAGTCTCAATTGAGAACTATAGTCTCCAAGCCTACTTATCTGCAAGGTCAGCAGTGCAACCATGGAACATCATCTGGTGGTCCTGTAGCAGAAATCCGATGCACTAAAGTAAGACTACTGTAACTCTCGAAGTTTCCTGGTGTTAATGTAACCCAGAAATTACGTCGCAATTCGGAACATTAGTCTCCAAGCACACTTATCTGCAAGGTCAGAAGAGGTACCATTGAGCATCACCTGGTGGACAAGTTTCCTAAATCCCATGCACAGAGGCAACTTCACTGTAACTCTCGAAGATTCCTAGTGAAAATATAACCCAGAAATTTCGTCGCAATTCAGAACTTTAGTCTCCAAGGGTACTTAGCTGCAGGGTCAGAAGTGGAACCATGGGGCATCACCTGATGGATCTGTAGCTTCAATTCGATGCACCAAAGCAACTTTACTGTAACTCACGAAGCTTCCTAGTAAGAATATAAACCAGTATTTTCGTCACAATTAAGATCTTTAGCCTCCAAGCCTACTTATCTGCAAGGTCAGCAGTTTAACCATGGGCATCCCCTGGTAGACCTGTAGCTTAATTCCGATGTAACAAAGCAAGTTTACTCTACATCTCGCAAGGTCCTAGTGAAAATGTAACCCAGAAATTTCGTCGTAATTCAGAAGTTTATTCTTCAAGCCTACTTATCTGCAAGGTCAGCAGTGCAACCATGAAACATCACCTAGTGGACCTGTAGCTTAAATCCGATGCACTAAAGCAAGTCTACTGTATCTCTCGAAGTTTCCTGGTGTGAATGTAACCCAGAAATTTCGTCGCAATTCTGAACTTTAGTCTCCAAGCCTACATATCTGCAAGGTCAGCAAAGGTACAATTGAGCATCACCTGGTGGACCAGTAGCTTTAATGTGATGCACCAAAGCAAGTTTAATGTACCTCTCGAAGCTTCCTAGTAAGAATGTAGCCCAGAAATATCGTCGCAATTCAGATCTTTAGCCTCCAAGCCTACTTATCTGCAAGGTCAGTAGTGCAAACATGGAGAATCCCCTGGTGGACCAGTAGCTTACTTCCGATGCACCAAAGCAACTTTACTGTACATCTCGGAGCGTCCTAGTGAGAATGTAACACAGCCATTTCGTAGCAATTAAGAAGTTTATTCTACAAGCCTACTTATCATCTAGGTCAGCAGTGGAACCATGGAGCATCACCTGGTGGAGCAGTAGCTTAAATCCGATGCACCAAAGAAAGTTTACTGTAACTGCCGAAGCCTCCTAGTGAGAATGTAACCCAGAAATTTAGTCGCAATTGAAAACTATAGTCTCCAAGCCTCCTTATCTGCAATGTCAGCAGTGGAACTATGGAGCATCAACTGGGTGACCAGTAGGTAGAATCCGATGCACCGAAGCAAGTTTACTGTAACTCTCGAGGCTTCCTAGTGAGAATGCAACCCAGAAATTTCGTCGCATTTCAGAACTTTTCTCTTCAATGTTACTTATCTGCAAGGTCAGCAGTGCAACCATGGAGCATCACTTGGTGGATCTGTAGTTTGAATCCCATGCACCAAAGCAAGTTTACTGTAACTCTCGAAGCTTCCTAGTTAGAATATAACCTAGAATTTTCATCGCAATTCAGATCTTTAGTCTCCATGCTTACTAATCTGCAAGGTCAGCAGTGGAACCATGGGGCATCCCCTGGTGGAACTGTAGCTTAATTCCGATGCACCAAAGCAAGTTTACTCTACATCTCGTAAGGTCCTAGTGAAAATGTAACCCAGAATTTTCGTCGTAATTCAGAAGTTTATTCTCCAAGACTACTTATCTGCAAGGTCAGCAGTGCAACAATGAAACATCACCTAGTGGACCTGTTGCTTAAATCCGATGCACTAAAGAAAGTCTACTGATACTCACGATGTTTCCTTGTGTGAATGGAAGCCAAAAATATCGTCGCAATTCAGAACATTAATCTCCAAGCCTACTTATCTGCAAGGTCATCAGAGGTACCATTGAGCAGTACCTGGTGGACCAGTAGCTTAATTCCGATGCACCAAAGAAAGTTTACTGTAACTGCCGAAGCTTCCTAGTGATAATGTAACCCAGAAAATTAGTCGCAATTCAGAACTTTAGTCTCCAAGCCTACTTATCTGCAAGGTCAGCAGTGCAATCATGGGACATCATTTGGTGGACCTGTAGCAGAAATCCGATGCACTAAAGCAAGTCTACTGTAACTCTCGAAGTTTCATGGTGTGAATGTAACATAGAAATTTCGTTGCAATTTAGAACTTTAGTCTCCAAGCCTACTTATCGGAGAGGTCAGCTTTGGAACCATGGAGAATCACCTAGTGGTCCAATACCTGAAATCCGATGCACCAAAGCACGTTTACAGTAACTCTCAAAGCATCCTAGTGAGAATATAACACAGAAATTTCGTCGCGGTGCAGAACTTTATTCTCCAAGCTTACTTATCTTCAAGGTCAGCAGGGGAACGATGCAGCATCACCTGGTGGCACTGTAGCTTAAATCCGATGCACCAAAGCAAGTTTCTGTAACTCTGGAAGCTTCCTAGTGACAATATAACCCAGAAATTTGATCGTAATTCAGGACTTTAGTCTCCAGGGTTACTTATCTGCAGGGTCAGTTGTGGAACCATGGAGCATCACCTGGTGGATCTGTAGTTTAAACCCGATGCACCAAAGCAAAATTACTGTAACTCTCGAAGCTTCCTAGTAAGAATATAACCTAGAATATTTGTTGCGATTCAGATCTTAAGCCTCCAAGCCTACTAATCTGCAAGGTCAGAAGTGGAACCATGGAGAATTCCCTGGTGGACCGGTAGCTTAATTCCGATGCACCAAAGCAATTTTACTGTACATCTCGCAGCGTCCTAGTGAGAATGTAACCTAGAAATTTCGTCGCAACTCAGAAGTTTATTCTCCAAACCTCCTTATCTTCAAGGTCAGCAGTGGAACCATGGAGCATCACCTGGTGGAGCAGTAGCTTGAATCCGATGTATCAAAGAACTGTTATTGTAACTCACAAAGCTTCCTAGTGGGAATATAACTCAGAAATTTCTTCGTAATTCAGAACTTAAGTCTCTAAGCCTACTTATCTGCAAGGACAGCAGTGCAAGCATGGAACATCCCCTGGTGGACTAGTACCTTAAATCCGATGCACTAAAGCAAGTCCACTGTAACTCTCGATGTTTCCTTGTGTGAATAGAACCGAGAAATTTCGTAGCATTTGAGAACTTTAGTCTCCAAGCCCACTTATCTGCAAGGTCAGCAGAGGTACCATTGAGCATCATCTGGTGGACCAGTAGCTTAAATACGATGCACCAAAGAAAGTTTACTGTAACTGCCGAAGCTTCCTACTAAGAATGTAACCCAAAAAATTAGTCGCAATTGAGAACTATAGTCTCCAAGCCTACTTATCTGCAAGGTCAGCAGTGCAACCATGGAACATCATCTGGTGGACCTGTAGCAGAGATCCGATGCACTAAAGTAAGTATACTGTAACTCTCGAAGTTTCCTGGTGTGAATGTAACCCAGAAATTACGTCGCAATTCGGAACTTTAGTCTCCAAGTCCACTTATCTGCAAGGTCAGCAGAGGTACCATTGAGCATCACCTGTTGGACAAGTTTCCTAAATCCCATGCACCGAGGCTACTTTACTGTAAATCTCGAAGCTTCCTAGTGAGAATATAACCCAGAAATTTCGTCGCAATTCAGAACGTTAGTCTCCAAGCCTACATATCTGCAAGTTCAGCAGTGGAACCGTGGAGCATCACCTGGTGGTCCTGTAGCTTAAATCCGATGCACCAAAGCAAGTGTACTGTAACTATTGAAGATTCATAGTGAGATAATAACCGAGAAATTTCGTCGTAATTCAGAACTTTAGTCTCCAAGCCTACCTATCTGCAATTTCAGCAGTGGAACCATGGAACATCACTTGCTGGATCATTAGCTTAAATCCGATGCACCAAAGCAAGTTTAATGTAACTCCCGAAGCTTTCTAGTGAGAATGTAACCCAGAAATTTCGTCGCATATCAGAACTTTAGTCTTCAATGTTACTTATCTACAAGGTCAGAAGTGCAACCATGGAGCATCACCTGAAGGATCTGTAGTTTAAATCCGATGCATTAAAGCAAGTTTACTGTAACTCTCGAAACTTCCTAGTAAGAAGATAAACTAGAATTTTCATCGCAATTCAGATCTTTAGTCTCCAAGCCTACTTATCTACAAGGTAAGCAGAGGTGCCATTGAGCAGCACCTGGTGGACCAGTAGCTTAAATCCGACGCACCAAAGAAAGTTTACTGTAACTGCCGAAGCATGCTAGTGAGAATGTAACCCAGAAAATTAGTCGCAATTCAGAACTTTAGTCTCCAAGCCTACTTATCTGCAAGATTTAGCAGTGGAACCATGGAGCACAGCCTGGTGGACCAGTAGCTTGAATCCGATGCACCAAAGCAAGTTTACTGTAACTCTCAAAGCATCCTAGTGAGAATATAACACAGAAATTTCGTCGCAATACAGAACTTTAGTCTCCAAGCCTACTTATCTTCAAGGTCAGCAGTGGAACGATGGAGCATCACCTGGTGGCCCTGTAGCTTAAATCCGATGCACCAAAGCAGAATTACTGTAACTCTCGAAGCTTCCTAGTAAGAATATAACCTAGAATTTTCGTCTCAATTCAGATCCTAAGCCTCCAAGCCTACTAATCTGCAAGGTCAGAAGTAGAACCATGGAGAATCACCTGGTGGACCAGTAGCTTAATTCCGATGCACCAAAGCAACTTTACTGTATATCTCGCAGCGTCCTAGTGAGAATTTACCCAGAAATTTCGTCGCAACTCAGAAGTTTATTCTCCAAGCCTACTTATCTGGAAGGACAGCAGTGCAACCATGGAACATCACCTGGTGGACCAGTACCTTAAATCCGATGCACTAAAGCAAGTCCACTGTAACTCTCGATGTTTCCTTGTGTGAATGGAACCGAGAAATTTCGTCGCATTTCAGAACTTCAGTCTCCAAGCCCACTTATCTGCAAGGTCAGCAGAGGTACCATTGAGCATCATCTGGTGGACCAGTAGCTTAAATACGATGCACCAAAGAAAGTTTACTGTACCTGCCGAAGCTTCCTACTGAGAATGTAACCCAGAAAATTAGTCGCAATTGAGAACTATAGTCTCCAAGCCTACTTATCTGCAAGGTCAGCAGTGCAACCATGGAACATCATCTGGTGGTCCTGTAGCAGAAATCCGATGCACTAAAGTAAGTCTACTGTAACTCTCGAAGTTTCCTGGTGTGAATGTAACCCAGAAATTACGTCGCAATTCGGAACTTTAGTCTCCAAGCACACTTATCTGCAAGGTCAGAAGAGGTACCATTGAGCATCTCCTGGTGGACAAGTTTCCTAAATCCCATGCACAGAGGCAACTTCACTGTAACTCTCGAAGATTCCTAGTGAAAATATAACCCAGAAATTTCGTCGCAATTCAGAACTTTAGTCTCCAAGGGTACTTAGCTGCAGGGTCAGAAGTGGAACCATGTGGCATCAACTGATGGATCTGTAGCTTCAATTCGATGCACCAAAGCAACTTTACTGTAACTCACGAAGCTTCCTAGTAAGAATATAAACCAGTATTTTCGTCGCAATTAAGATCTTTAGTCTCCAAGCCTACTTATCTGCAAGGTCAGCAGTTTAACCATGGGCATCCCCTGGTAGACCTGTAGCTTAATTCCGATGTACCAAAGCAAGTTTACTCTACATCTCGCAAGGTCCTGGTGAAAATGTAACCGAGAAATTTCGTCGTAATTCAGATGTTTATTCTTCAAGCCTACTTATCTGCAAGGTCAGAAGTGCAAACGTGGAGAATCCCCTGGTGGACCAGTAGCTTACTTCCGATGCACCAAAGCAACTTTACTGTACATCTCGGAGCGTCCTAGTGAGAATGTAACACAGCCATTTCGTAGCAATTAAGAAGTTTATTCTACAAGCCTACTTATCATCAAGGTCAGCAGTGGAACCATGGAGCATCACCTGGTCGAGCAGTAGCTTGAATCCGATGTATCAAAGAACTTATATTGTAACTCACAAAGCATCCTAGGAGGAATATAACCCAGAAATGTCGTCGCAATTCAGCACTTAAGTCTCCAAGCCTACCTATCTGCAAGGACAGCAGTGACCCAATGGAACATCACCTGGTGGACCAGTCGCTTAAATCCAATGCACTAAACCAATTCCACTGTAACTCTCGACGTTTCCTTGTGTGAATGGAACCGAGAAATTTCGTCGCATTTCAGAACTTTAGTCTCCAAACCCACTTATCTGCAAGGTCAGCAGAGGTACCATTGAGCATCACCTGGTGGACCAGTAGCTTAAATCCGATGCACCAAAGAAAGTTTACTGTAACTGCCGAAGCCTCCTAGTGAGAATGTAACACAGAAATTTAGTCGCAATTGAAAACTATAGTCTCCAAGCCTCCTTATCTGCAATGTCAGCAGTGGAACTATGGAGCATCAACTGGGTGACCAGTAGGTAGAATCCGATGCACCGAAGCAAGTTTACTGTAACTCTCGAGGCTTCCTAGTGAGAATGCAACCCAGAAATTTCGTCGCATTTTTAGAACTTTACTCTTCAATGTTACTTATCTGCAAGGTCAGCAGTGCAACCATGGAGCATCAATTGGTGGATCTGTAGTTTGAATCACATGCACCAAAGCAAATTTACTGTAACTCTCGAAGCTTCCTAGTTAGAATATAACCTAGAATTTTCATCGCAATTCAGATCTTTAGTCTCCATGCTTACTAATCTGCAAGGTCAGCAGTGGAACCATGGGGCATCCCCTGGTGGAACTGTAGCTTAATTCCGATGCACCAAAGCAAGTTTACTCTACATCTCGTAAGGTCCTAGTGAAAATGTAACCTAGAATTTTCGTCGTAATTCAGAAGTTTATTCTCCAAGCCTACTTATCTGCAAGGTCAGCAGTGCAACAATGAAACATCACCTAGTGGACCTGTAGCTTAAATCCGATGCACTAAAGCAAGTCTACTGTTACTCTCGATGTTTCCTTGTGTGAATGGATGTCAAAAATTTCGTCGCAATTCAGAACATTAGTCTCCAAGCCTACTTATCTGCAAGGTCATCAGAGGTACCATTGAGCAGCACCTGGTGGACCAGTAGCTTAATTCCGATGCACCAAAGAAAGTTTACTGTAACTGCCGAAGCTTCCTAGTGATAATGTAACCCAGAAAATTAGTCGCAATTCAGAACTTTAGTCTCCAAGCCTACTTATCTGCAAAGTCAGCAGTGCAACCATGGGACATCATCTGGTGGACCTGTAGCAGAAATCCGATGCACTAAAGCAAGTCTACTGTAACTCTCGAAGTTTCCTGGTGTGAATGTAACATAGAAATTTCGTTGCAATTCAGAACTTTAGTCTCCAAGCCTACTTATCGGCAAAGTCAGCTTTGGAACCATGGAGAATCACCTAGTGGTCCAATACCTGAAATCCGATGCACCAAAGCACGTTTACAGTAACTCTCAAAGCATCCTAGTGAGAATATAACACATAAATTTCGTCGCGATACAGAACTTTAGTCTCCAAGCCTACTTATCTTCAAGGTCAGCAGGGGAACGATGGAGCATCACCTGGTGGCCCTGTAGCTTAAATCCGATGCACCAAAGCAAGTTTCTGTAACTCTGGAAGCTTCCTAGTGACAATATAACCCAGAAATTTGTTCGTAATTCAGGACTTTAGTCTCCAGGGTTACTTATCTGCAGGGTCAGCAGTGGAACCATGGAGCATCACCTGGTGGATCTGTAGTTTAAATCCGATGCACCAAAGCAAAATTACTGTAACTCTCGAAGCTTCCTAGTAAGAATATAACCTAGAATTTTTGTTGCAATTCAGATCTTAAGCCTCCAAGCCTACTAATCTGCAAGGTCAGAAGTGGAACCATGGAGAATCCCCTGGTGGACCGGTAGCTTAATTCCGATGCACCAAAGCAATTTTACTGTACATCTCGCAGCGTCCTAGTGAGAATGTAACCTAGAAATTTCGTCGCAACTCAGAAGTTTATTCTCCAAACCTACTTATCTTCAAGGTCAGCAGTGGAACCATGGAGCTTCACCTGGTGGAGCAGTAGCTTGAATCCGATGTATCAAAGAACAGTTATTGTAACTCACAAAGCTTCCTAGTGGAAATATAACTCAGAAATTTCTTCGTAATTCAGAACTTAAGTCTCCAAGCCTACTTATCTGCAAGGACAGCAGTGCAAGCATGGAACATCCCCTGGTGGACTAGTACCTTAAATCCGATGCACTAAAGCAAGTCCACTGTAACTCTCGATGTTTCCTTGTGTGAATGGAACCGAGAAATTTCGTCGCATTTCAGAACTTTAGGCTTCCAAGCCCACGTATCTGCAAGGTCAGCAGAGGTACCATTGAGCATCATCTGGTGGACCAGTAGCTTAAATACGATGCACCAAAGAAAGTTTACTGTAACTGCCGAAGCTTCCTACTGAGAATGTAACCCAGAAAATTAGTCGCAATTGAGAACTATAGTCTCCAAGCCTACTTATCTGCAAGGTCAGCAGTGCAACCATGGAACATCATCTGGTGGACCTGTAGCAGAAATCCGATGCACTAAAGTAAGTCTACTGTAACTCTCGAAGTTTCCTGGTGTGAATGTAACCCAGAAATTACGTCGCAATTCGGAACTTTAGTCTCCAAGCCCACTTATCTGCAAGGTCAGCAGAGGTACCATTGAGCATCACCTGTTGGACAAGTTTCCTAAATCCCATGCACCGAGGCTACTTTACTGTAACTCTCGAAGCTTCCTAGTGAGAATATAACCCACAAATTTCGTCGCAATTCAGAACTTTAGCCTCCAAGGGTACTTACCTGCAGGGTCAGAAGTGGAACCATGGAGCATCACCTGGTGGATCTGTAGCTTAATTTCGGTGCACCAGAGCAAGTTTACTGTAACTCACGAAGCTTCCTAGTAAGAATATAAACCAGAATTTTCGTCGCAATTAAGATCTTTTTAGTCTACAAGCCTACTTATCTGCAAGGTCAGCAGAGGTACCATTGAGCATCACCTGATGGACCAGAAACTTAAATCCCATGCACCAAAGCAAGTTCACTGTAACTCTCGAAGCTTCCTAGTGAGAAAGCAACCAAGAAATTTCGTCGCATTTCAGAACTTTAGCCTCCACTTTTACTTTTCTGCAAGGTCAGCAGTGCATCATGGAGCATCACCTAGTGGATCTGTAGTTTAAATCCGATGCACCAAAGCAAGTTTACTGTAACTTTCGAAGCTTCCTAGTAAGAATATAACCTGGAATTTTCATCGCAAATCAGATCTTTAGTCTCCAAGCCTACTTATATGCAATGTCAGCAGTGGAAATTTGGAAAATCACCTGGCGGAATAGTAGCTTAAATCCGATGCACCAAAGCAAGTTTACTGCAGTTCCCGAAGCTTCATAGTGAGAATGCAACCCAGAAATTTCGTCGTAATTCAGAACTTTAGTCTCCAAGCCTACTTATCTGCAAGGTCTGCAGAGGTATCATGGAGCATCACCTGGTGGACCAGTAGCCTAAATCCGATGCACCAAAGCAAGTTTACTGTACCTCTCGAAGCTTCCTACTAAAAATGTAGCCCAGAAATTTAGTCGCAATTCAGAACTTTAGCCTCCAAGTCTACTTATCTGCAAGGTCAGCAATGGAACCATGGAGCATCTCCTCGTGTACCAGTAGCTTAAATCCGAAGCAACAAAGCCAGTTTACTGTAACTCTCTATTCATAATTGTGAGAATGTAACCCAGAAATTTCGTTGCGATACAGAACTTTAATCTGCAATCCCACTTATCTGCAAGGTCAGCAGTGGTACCATGGAGCATCACCTGGTGGAGCAGTAGCAGAACTCCTCTACACCAAAGCACGTTTACTGTAACTCTGAAAGCTTCCTAGTGAGAATATAACCGAGAAATTTCGTCGCCATTCCGAACTTTAGTCTCAAGATTACTTATCCACAATGTCAGTAGTGGAACCATGGAGCATCACCTGGTGGACCAGTAGCTTAAATCCCATAAACCAAACCTGTTTACTGTAACTCACAAAGCTTCCTAGTGGGAATATAACCCA
Source organism: Schistocerca gregaria (assembly GCF_023897955.1). Lineage (NCBI taxonomy): Eukaryota > Metazoa > Arthropoda > Insecta > Orthoptera > Acrididae > Schistocerca > Schistocerca gregaria. Next base: position 42,946,868 of record NC_064925.1, on the reverse strand, counting down.
CAAATTTCATCTCAAATCATAACATTAGTCTCGAAGCCTATTTATCTGCAATGTCAGCAGTAGAACCATGGAGCATCACCTGGTGGACCAGTAGCTTGAATCCGATGCACCAAAGCACGTTTACTGTAACTCTCGAAGCTTCCTAGTCAGAACGTAACCCAGAAATTTCGTCGCAATTCATAACTTTAGTGACCAAGTCTACTCATTTGCAATTTCAGCAATGTGACAATGGAGCATTACCTGGTGGACCAGTAGCATAAATCCGATGCACCAATGTAAGTCTACTGTAACTCTCGAAGCTTCCTAGTGAGAATGCAACCCAGAAATTTCGTCGCAATTCAGAACTTTAGTCTCCAAGCCTATTTATCTGCAAGGTCAGCTGAGGTACCATGTAGCATCACCTGACGGACCACTAGCTTAAATCCGATGTACGAAAGCAACTTTACTCTAACACTCGAAACTTCCTAGTGAGGATATAACCCAGAAATATCGTCGCATTTCAGAACATTAGTCTCCAAGCTTACTTATCTGCAATAACACTAGTGGAAACATGGAGCATCACCTGGTGGACCAGTTGCATAAGTCCGATGCACCAAAGCAAGTTTACTGTACGTCTCGAAGCTTCGTAGTGAGAATGTAACCCAGAAATTTAGTCGCAATTCAGAACCTTAATCTCCAAGCCTACTAATCTGCAAGGTCGGCAGTAGAACCATGGAGCATCACCCGTTATACCAGTAGCTTGCATTCGATGCACCAAAGCACGTTTACTGTAGCTCTCAAAGCTTCGTAGTGGGAATATAACCGAGAAATTTCGGCTTCATTTAGAACTTTTATCTCAAAGCCTACTTACATGCAATGTCAGCAGTGGAACCATGGAGCATCACCTGGTGGACCAGTAGCTTAAATCCGATACACCAAAACAAGTCTATTGTCCCTCTCGATGCTTACTTGTGAGAAGGTAACACGGAAATTTCGTCGCAAATCATAACTTTAGTCTTCAAGCCTACTTATCTGCAAGATCAGCAGAGATAGCATGGAGCATCACCTGGTAGACCAGTATCTTAAATCCGATGCACCAGACCAAGTTTACTGTACCTCTCGAAGCTTCCTAGTGTGAATGTAACCCAGAAATTTCGTCGCAATTCAGAACTTTAGTCGCCAGGTCTACTTATCTGCAAGGTCAGCAGTGGAACCATTGAGCATCATCTGGTGCACCAGTAGCTTAAATCCGAAGCACCAAAGCAAGTTTACTGTAACTTTTAAAGCTTCCTTGTGAGAATGTAACCCAGAAATTTCGTCGCATTTCAGAACTTTATTCTCAAAGTCTACTTATCTGCAAGTTCAGCAGTGGAACAATGGCGCATCACCTGCTGGAATAGTAGCTTAAATCCGGTGGACCAAAGCAAGTTTACTGTATCTCTCAAAACTTCCTAGGGAGAATGTAACCCAGAAATTTCATCCCATTTCAAAACTTTAGTCTCCAAGTCTACTTATCTGCATTCTCAGCAGTGGAACAATGGAGCATCACCTGGTGGACCAGTAGCTAGAATCCGATGCACCAAAGCAAGTTTACTGTAACTCCCGAAAGTTCCTAGTGAGAATAAAACCCAGAAATTTCGTCGCAATTCAGAACTTTAATCTCAAAGCCTACTTATCTGCAAGGTCAGCAGTGGAACCGTGTAGCATCACCTGGTGGACCAGTAGCTTATACCTTGCACGAAAGCATGTTTACTGTAAGTCCCAAAGCGTACTAGTGAGAATGTAACCCAGAAATGTCGTCGCATTTCAGAACTTTTGTCTCCAAAAGTACTTATCTGCAATTTCAGCAGTGGAACCATGGAGCATCACACGGTTGACCAGTAACTACAATCCGATGGACCAAAGCAAGTTTACTGTAACTCCCGAAGCTTCCTAGTAAGATTAAAACCCAGAAATTTCGTCGCTATTCCGAACTTTAGTCTCAAAGCCTACTTATCTGCAAGGTTAGCAGACGAAACATGGAGTATCACCTGCTGAACCAGTAGCTTGAAGCCGATGCACCAATGTAAGTTTAATGTAACTACCGAAGCTTCCTAGTGGGAATATAACCCAGAAATTTCGTCGTAATTCAGAACTTTAGTGTAGAAGCCTACTTTTCTGCAAGGCCAGCAGAGATACCATGGAGCATCACCTGGTGGACCAGTAGCTTAAATCCGATGCACCAAAGCACGTTACTGTAACCCTCAAAGCTTCCTAGTAAGAATATAACCAAAAAATCTCGTCGCCAATCCGAACTTTAGTCTCCAAGCCTACATATCTGCAAGTTCAGCAAAGGTAACATGGAGCATCACCTGGTGGACCAGTAGCTTAAATCCGATGCACCAAAGGAAATTTACTGTAACTCCCGAAGCATCCCCGTGAGAATGTAACCGAGTAATTTCGTCCCATTTCATAACATTAGCTCCCAAGTCTACTTATCTGCATTTTCAGCAGTGGAACCATGGCGCATAACCTGGTGGACCAGTAGCTTAAATCCGATGCACCAAAGCAAGTTTACTGTAACTCCCAAAGCTTCCTAGTGAGAATGTAACCCAGAAATTTCGTCGCATTTCAGAACTTTTGTCTCCAAGAGTACTTATCTGCAATTTCAGCAGTGGAACCATGGAGCATCACACGGTTGACCAGTAACTACAATCCGATGGACCAAAGCAAGTTTGCTGTAACTCCCGAAGCTTCCTAGTAAGATTAAAACCCAGAAATTTCGTCGCTATTCAGAACTTTAGCCTCAAAGCCTACTTATCTGCAAGGTTAGCAGACGAACCATGGAGTATCACCTGCTGAACCAGTAGCTTGAAACCGATGCACCAATGTAAGTTTAATGTAACTACCGAAGCTTCCTAGTGGGAATATAACCCAGAAATTTCGTCGTAATTCAGAACTTTAGTGTAGAAGCCTACTTTTCTGCAAGGCCAGCAGAGATACCATGGAGCATCACCTGGTGGACCAGTAGCTTAAATCCGATGCACCAAAGGAAATTTACTGTAACTCCCGAAGCATCCCCGTGAGAATGTAACCGAGTAATTTCTTCCCATTTCATAACATTAGCCCCCAAGTCTACTTATCTGCATTTTCAGCAGTGGAACCATGGCGCATAACCTGGTGGACCAGTAGCTTAAATCCGATGCACCAAAGCAAGTTTACTGTAACTCTCAAAGCTTCCTAGTGAGAATGTAACCCAGAAATTTCGTCGCATTTCAGAACTTTAGTCTCCAAGTCTACTTATCTGCAATTTCAGCAGTGGAACCATGAACCATCACATGGTGGACCAGTAGCTATAATCCGATGGACCAAAGTAGGTTCACTGTAACTCCCAAACCTTCCTAGTGAGAATATGATCCAGAAATTTCGTCGCAATTCAGGACTTTAGTCTCCAAGCTTTCTTATCTGCAGGATCAGCAGTGGAACCATGGAGCGACACCTGCTGAACCAGTAGCTTGAATCCGATGCACCAATGTAAGTTTTATGTAACTATCGAAGCTTCCTAGTGAGAATATAAACCAGAAATTTCGTGCCAATTCAGAACTTTAGTTTCCAAGACTACTTATCTGCAAGGTCAGCACTGGAACAATGGAGCCTCACCTGGTGGACCAGTAGCTACAATCCGATGCACCACACCAATTTTACTGTAACTCTCGATGCTTCCTAGTGAGAATTCAACCAAGAAATTTCGTCGCAATTCACGACATTAGTCTCCAAGCATACTTATCTTCAAGGTCGGCAGTGGAACCATGGAGCATCACCTGGTGGACCAGTAGCTTAAATCCGATGCACCAAAGGAAGTTTACTGTAACTCCCGAAGCATCCTAGTGAGAAAGCAACCTAGAAATTTCGTCGCAATTCAGGACTTGAGTCTCCAAGCATACTTATCTGCAAGGTCGGCAGTGGAAGCATGGAGCTTCACCTGGTGGACCAGTAGCTTTAACCCGATGCATCAAAGCAAGTCTACTGTAACTCTCTTCGCTTCCTAATAAGAATGTAACTGAGAAATTTCGTCGCAATTCAGAACTTTTGTCTCCAAGCCTAGTTATCCGCAAGGTCGGCAGTGGAACCATGGAGCAACACCTGGTGGACCAGTAGCTTAAATCGGATTCACCAAAGCAAGTCTACTGTACCTCTCGAAGTTTCCTAATGAGAATGAAGATGAGAAATTTCGTCGTAATTCAGAACTTTAGACTCCAAGCCTACTTATCTTCATGGTCAGCAGTGGAACCATTGAGCATCATCTGGTGCACCAGTATCTTAAATCCGAAGCACCAAAGCAAGTTTACTGTAACTTTTAAAGCTTCCTTGTGAGAATGTAACCCAGAAATTTCGTCGCATTTCAGAACTTTACTCTCAAAGTCTACTTATCTGCAAGTTCAGCAGTGGAACAATGGTGCATCACCTGCTGGAATAGTAGCTTAAATCCGATGGACCAAAGCAAGTTTACTGTATCTCTCAAAAATTCCTAGTGAGAATGTAACCCAGAAATTTCATCCCATTTCAGAACTTTAGTCTCAAAGCCTACTTATCTGCAAGGTCAGCAGTGGATCCATGGAGCATCACCTGGTGGACCAGTAGCTAGAATCCGATGCACCAAAGCAAGTTTACTGTAACTCCCGAAAGTTCCTAGTGAGAATAAAACCCAGAAATTTCGTCGCAATTCAGAACTTTAATCTCAAAGCCTACTTATCTGCAAGGTCAGCAGTGGAACCGTGTAGCATCACCTGGTGGACCAGTAGCTTATACCTTGCACCAAAGCATGTTTACTGTAACTCCCAAAGCTTACTAGTGAGAATGTAACCCAGAAATGTCGTCGCATTTCAGAACTTTTGTCTCCAAGAGTACTTATCTGCAATTTCAGCAGTGGAACCATGGAGGATCACACGGTTGACCAGTAACTACAATCCGATGGACCAAAGCAAGTTTGCTGTAACTCCCGAAGCTTCCTAGTAAGATTAAAACCCAGAAATTTCGTCGCTATTCAGAACTTTAGTCTCAAAGCCTACTTATCTGCAAGGTTAGCAGACGAACCATGGAGTATCACCTGCTGAACCAGTAGCTTGAAACCGATGCACCAATGTAAGTTTAATGTAACTACCGAAGCTTCCTAGTGGGAATATAACCCAGAAATTTCGTCGTAATTCAGAACTTTAGTGTAGAAGCCTACTTTTCTGCAAGGCCAGCAGAGATACCATGGAGCATCACCTGGTGGACCAGTAGCTTAAATCCGATGCACCAAAGGAAATTTACTGTAACTCCCGAAGCATCCCCGTGAGAATGTAACCGAGTAATTTCGTCCCATTTCATAACATTAGCCCCCAAGTCTACTTATCTGCATTTTCAGCACTGGAACCATGGCGCATAACCTGGTGGACCAGTAGCTTAAATCCGATGCACCAAAGCAAGTTTACTGTAACTCTCAAAGCTTCCTAGTGAGAATGTAACCCAGAAATTTCGTCGCATTTCAGAACTTTAGTCTCCAAGTCTACTTATCTGCAATTTCAGCAGTGGAACCATGAACCATCACATGGTGGACCAGTAGCTAGAATCCGATGGACCAAAGTAGGTTCACTGTAACTCCCAAACCTTCCTAGTGAGAATATGATCCAGAAATTTCGTCGCAATTCAGGACTTTAGTCTCCAAGCTTTCTTACCTGCAGGGTCAGCAGTGGAACCATGGAGCGACACCTGCTGAACCAGTAGCTTGAATCCGATGCACCAATGTAAGTTTTATGTAACTATCGAAGCTTCCTAGTGAGAATATAAACCAGAAATTTCGTGCCAATTCAGAACTTTAGTTTCCAAGACTACTTATCTGCAAGGTCAGCACTGGAACAATGGAGCCTCACCTGGTGGACCAGTAGCTACAATCCGATGCACCACACCAATTTTACTGTAACTCTCGATGCTTCCTAGTGAGAATTCAACCAAGAAATTTCGTCGCAATTCACGACATTAGTCTCCAAGCATACTTATCTTCAAGGTCGGCAGTGGAACCATGGAGCATCACCTGGTGGACCAGTAGCTTAAATCCGATGCACCAAAGGAAGTTTACTGTAACTCCCGAAGCATCCTAGTGAGAAAGCAACCTAGAAATTTCGTCGCAATTCAGGACTTGAGTCTCCAAGCATACTTATCTGCAAGGTCGGCAGTGGAAGCATGGAGCTTCACCTGGTGGACCAGTAGCTTTAACCCGATGCATCAAAGCAAGTCTACTGTACCTCTCGAAGTTTCCTAATGAGAATGAAGATGAGAAATTTCGTCGTAAATCAGAACTTTAGACTCCAAGCCTACTTATCTTCATGGTCAGCAGTGGAACCATTGAGCATCATCTGGTGCACCAGTATCTTAAATCCGAAGCACCAAAGCAAGTTTACTGTAACTTTTAAAGCTTCCTTGTGAGAATGTAACCCAGAAATTTCGTCGCATTTCAGAACTTTACTCTCAAAGTCTACTTATCTGCAAGTTCAGCAGTTTAACAATGGCGCATCACCTGCTGGAATAGTAGCTTAAATCCGATGGACCAAAGCAAGTTTACTGTATCTCTCAAAAATACCTAGTGAGAATGTAACCCAGAAATTTCATCCCATTTCAGAACTTTAGTCTCAAAGCCTACTTATCTGCAAGGTCAGCAGTGGATCCATGGAGCATCACCTGGTGGACCAGTAGCTAGAATCCGATGCACCAAAGCAAGTTTACTGTAACTCCCGAAAGTTCCTAGTGAGAATAAAACCCAGAAATTTCGTCGCAATTCAGAACTTTAATCTCAAAGCCTACTTATCTGCAAGGTCAGCAGTGGAACCGTGTAGCATCACCTGGTGGACCAGTAGCTTATATCTTGCACCAAAGCATGTTTACTGTAACTCCCAAAGCTTACTAGTGAGAATGTAACCCAGAAATGTCGTCGCATTTCAGAACTTTTGTCTCCAAGAGTACTTATCTGCAATTTCAGCAGTGGAACCATGGAGCATCACACGGTTGACCAGTAACTACAATCCGATGGACCAAAGCAAGTTTGCTGTAACTCCCGAAGCTTCCTAGTAAGATTAAAAACCAGAAATTTCGTCGCTATTCAGAACTTTAGTCTCAAAGCCTACTTATCTGCAAGGTTAGCAGTCGAACCATGGAGTATCACCTGCTGAACCAGTAGCTTGAAGCCGATGCACCAATGTAAGTTTAATGTAACTACCGAAGCTTCCTAGTGGGAATATAACCCAGAAATTTCGTCGTAATTCAGAACTTTAGTGTAGAAGCCTACTTTTCTGCAAGGCCAGCAGAGATACCATGGAGCATCACCTGGTGGACCAGTAGCTTAAATCCGATGCACCAAAGCACGTTACTGTAACCCTCAAAGTTTCCTAGTAAGAATATAACCAAAAAATCTCGTCGCCATTCCGAACTTTAGTCTCCAAGCCTACATATCTGCAAGTTCAGCAAAGGTAACATGGAGCATCACCTGGTGGACCAGTAGCTTAAATCCGATGCACCAAAGGAAATCTACTGTAACTCCCGAAGCATCCCCGTGAGAATGTAACCGAGTAATTTCGTCCCATTTCATAACATTAGCCCCCAAGTCTACTTATCTGCATTTTCAGCAGTGGAACCATGGCGCATCACCTGGTGGACCAGTAGCTTAAATCCGATGCACCAAAGCAAGTTTACTGTAACTCCCAAAGCTTCCTAGTGAGAATGTAACCCAGAAATTTCGTCGCATTTCAGAACTTTAGTCTCCAAGTCTACTTATCTGCAATTTCAGCAGTGGAACCATGAACCAACCCATGGTGGACCAGTAGCTAGAATCCGCTGGACCAAAGTAGGTTCACTGTAACTCCCAAACCTTCCTAGTGAGAATATGATCCAGAAATTTCGTCGCAATTCAGGACTTTAGTCTCCAAGCTTTCTTATCTGTAGGGTCAGCATTGGAACCATGGAGCGACACCTGCTGAACCAGTAGCTTGAATCCGATGCACCAATGTAAGTTTTATGTAACTATCGAAGTTTCCTAGTGAGAATATAAACCAGAAATTTCGTGCCAATTCAGAACTTTAGTTTCGAAGACTACTTATCTGCAAGGTCAGCACTGGAACAATGGAGCCTCACCTGGAGGACCAGTAGCTACAATCCGATGCACCACACCAATTTTACTGTAACTCTCGATGCTTCCTAGTGAGAATTCATCCCAGAAATTTCGTCGCAATTCACGACATTAGTCTCCAAGCATACTTATCTTCAAGGTCGGCAGTGGAACCATGGAGCATCACCTGGTGGACCAGTAGCTTAAATCCGATGCACCAAAGGAAGTTTACTGTAACTCCCGAAGCATCCTAGTGAGAAAGCAACCTAGAAATTTCGTCGCAATTCAGGACTTGAGTCTCCAAGCATACTTATCTGCAAGGTCGGCAGTGGAAGCATGGAGCTTCACCTGGTGGACCAGTAGCTTTAACCCGATGCATCAAAGCAAGTCTACTGTAACTCTCTTCGCTTCCTAATAAGAATGTAACTGAGAAATTTCGTCGCAATTCAGAATTTTTGTCTCCAAGCCTAGTTATCCGCAAGGTCGGCAGTGGAACCATGGAGCAACACCTGGTGGACCAGTAGCTTAAATCGGATTCACCAAAGCAAGTCTACTGTACCTCTCGAAGTTTCCTAATGAGAATGAAGATGAGAAATTTCGTCGTAATTCAGAACTTTAGTCTCCAAGCCTACTTATCTACATGGTCAGCAGTGGAACCATTGAGCATCATCTGGTGCACCAGTAGCTTAAAACCGAAGCACCAAAGCAAGTTTACTGTAACTTTTAAAGCTTCCTTGTGAGAATGTAACTCAGAAATTTCGTCGCATTTCAGAACTTTACTCTCAAAGTCTACTTATCAGCAAGTTCAGCAGTGGAACAATGGGGCATCACCTGCTGGAATAGTAGCTTAAATCCGATGGACCAAAGCAAGTTTACTGTATCTCTCAAAACTTCCTAGTGAGAATGTAACCCAGAAATTTCATCCCATTTCAGAACTTTAGTCTCCAAGTCTACTTATCTGCATTCTCAGCAGTGGAACAATGGAGCATCACCTGGTGGACCAGTAGCTAGAATCCGATGCACCAAAGCAAGTTTACTGTAACTCCCGAAAGTTCCTAGTGAGAATAAAACCCAGAAATTTCGTCGCAATTCAGAACTTTAATCTCAAAGCCTACTTATCTGCAAGGTCAGCAGTGGAACCGTGTAGCATCACCTGGTGGACCAGTAGCTTATACCTTGCACCAAAGCATGTTTACTGTAACTCCCAAAGCGTACTAGTGAGAATGTAACCCAGAAATGTCGTCGCATTTCAGAACTTTTGTCTCCAAAAGTACTTATCTGCAATTTCAGCAGTGGAACCATGGAGCATCACACGGTTGACCAGTAACTACAATCCGATGGACCAAAGCAAGTTTACTGTAACTCCCGAAGCTTCCTAGTAAGATTAAAACCCAGAAATTTCGTCGCTATTCCGAACTTTAGTCTCAACGCCCACTTATCTGCAAGGTTAGCAGACGAAACATGGAGTATCACCTGCTGAACCAGTAGCTTGAAGCCGATGCACCAATGTAAGTTTAATGTAACTACCGAAGCTTCCTAGTGGGAATATAACCCAGAAATTTCGTCGTAATTCAGAACTTTAGTGTAGAAGCCTAATTTTCTGCAAGGCCAGCAGAGATACCATGGAGCATCACCTGGTGGACCAGTAGCTTAAATCCGATGCACCAAAGCACGTTACTGTAACCCTCAAAGCTTCCTAGTAAGAATATAACCAAAAAATCTCGTCGCCAATCCGAACTTTAGTCTCCAAGCCTACATATCTGCAAGTTCAGCAAAGGTAACATGGAGCATCACCTGGTGGACCAGTAGCTTAAATCCGATGCACCAAAGGAAGTTTACTGTAACTCCCGAAGCATCCCCATGAGAATGTAACCCAGTAATTTCGTCCCATTTCATAACATTAGCCCCCAAGTCTACTTATCTGCATTTTCAGCACTGTAACCATGGCGCATAACCTAGTGGACCAGTAGCTTAAATCCGATGCACCAAAGCAAGTTTACTGTAACTCCCAAAGCTTCCTAGTGAGAATGTAACCCAGAAATTTCGTCGCATTTCAGAACTTTAGTCTCCAAGTCTACTTATCTGCAATTTCAGCAGTGGAACCATGAACCATCACATGGTGGACCAGTAGCTAGAATCCGATGGACCAAAGTAGGTTCACTGTAACTCCCAAACCTTCCTAGTGAGAATATGATCCAGAAATTTCGTCGCAATTCAGGACTTTAGTCTCCAAGCTTTCTTATCTTCAGGATCAGCTGTGGAACCATGGAGCGACACTTTCTGAACCAGTAGCTTGAATCCGATGCACCAATGTAAGTTTTATGTATCTATCGAAGCTTGCTAGTGAGAATATAAACCAGAAATTTCGTGCCAATTCAGAACTTTAGTTTCCAAGACTACTTATCTGCAAGGTCAGCACTGGAACAATGGAGCCTCACCTGGTGGACCAGTAGCTACAATCCGTTGCACCACACCAATTTTACTGTAACTCTCGATGCTTCCTAGTGAGAATTCAACCAAGAAATTTCGTCGCAATTCACGACATTAGTCTCCAAGCATACTTATCTTCAAGGTCGGCAGTGGAACCATGGAGCATCACCTGGTGGACCAGTAGCTTAAATCCGATGCACCAAAGGAAGTTTACTGTAACTCCCGAAGCATCCTAGTGAGAAAGCAACCTAGAAATTTCGTCGCAATTCAGGACTTGAGTCTCCAAGCATACTTATCTGCAAGGTCGGCAGTGGAAGCATGGAGCTTCACGTGGTGGACCAGTAGCTTTAACCCGATGCATCAAAGCAAGTCTACTGTAACTCTCTTCGCTTCCTAATAAGAATGTAACTGAGAAATTTCGTCGCAATTCAGAACTTTTGTCTCCAAGCCTAGTTATCCGCAAGGTCGGCAGTGGAACCATGGAGCATCACCTGGTGGACCAGTAGCTTAAATCGGATTCACCAAAGCAAGTCTACTGTACCTCTCGAAGTTTCCTAATGAGAATGAAGATGAGAAATTTCGTCGTAATTCAGAACTTTAGACTCCAAGCCTACATATCTTCATGGTCAACAGTGGAACCATTGAGCATCATCTGGTGCACCAGTATCTTAAATCCGAAGCACCAAAGCAAGTTTACTGTAACTTTTAAAGCTTCCTTGTGAGAATGTAACCCAGAAATTTCGTCGCATTTCAGAACTTTACTCTCAAAGTCTACTTATCAGCAAGTTCAGCAGTGGAACAATGGCGCATCACCTGCTGGAATAGTAGCTTAAATCCGATGGACCAAAGCAAGTTTACTGTATCTCTCAAAACTTCCTAGTGAGAATGTAACCCAGACATATCATCCCATTTCAGAACTTTAGTCTCCAAGTCTACTTATCTGCATTCTCAGCAGTGGAACAATGGAGCATCACCTGGTGGACCAGTAGCTAGAATCCGATGCACCAAAGCAGGTTTACTGTAACTCCCGAAAGTTCCTAGTGAGAATAAAACCCAGAAATTTCGTCGCAATTCAGAACTTTAATCTCAAAGCCTACTTATCTGCAAGGTCAGCAGTGGAACCGTGTAGCATCACCTGGTGGACCAGTAGCTTATACCTTGCACCAAAGCATGTTTACTGTAACTCCCAAAGCTTACTAGTGAGAATGTAACCCAGAAATGTCGTCGCATTTCAGAACTTTTTTCTCCAAGAGTACTTATCTGCAATTTCAGCAGTGGAACCATGGAGCATCACACGGTTGACCAGTAACTACAATCCGATGGACCAAAGCAAGTTTACTGTAACTCCCGAAGCTTCCTAGTAAGATTAAAACCCAGAAATTTCGTCGCTATTCAGAACTTTACACTCAAAGCCCACTTATCTGCAAGGTTAGCAGACGAAACATGGAGTATCACCTGCTGAACCAGTAGCTTGAAGCCGATGCACCAATGTAAGTTTAATGTAACTACCGAAGCTTCCTAGTGGGAATATAACCCAGAAATTTCGTCGTAATTCAGAACTTTAGTGTAGAAGCCTAATTTTCTGCAAGGCCAGCAGAGATACCATGGAGCATCACCTGGTGGACCAGTAGCTTAAATCCGATGCACCAAAGCACGTTACTGTAACCCTCAAAGTTTCCTAGTAAGAATATAACCAAAAAATCTCGTCGCCATTCCGAACTTTAGTCTCCAAGCCTACATATCTGCCAGTTCAGCAAAGGTAACATGGAGCATCACCTGGTGGACCAGTAGCTTAAATCCGATGCACCAAAGGAAGTTTACTGTAACTCCCGAAGCATCCCCGTGATAATGTAACCCAGTAATTTCGTCCCATTTCATAACATTAGCCCCCAAGTCTACTTATCCGCATTTTCAGCAGTGGAACCATGGCGCATCACCTGGTGGACCAGTAGCTTAAATCCGATGCACCAAAGCAAGTTTACTGTAACTCCCAAAGCTTCCTAGTGAGAATGTAACCCAGAAATTTCGTCGCATTTCAGAACTTTAGTCTCCAAGTCTACTTATCTGCAATTTCAGCAGTGGAACCATGAACCATCACATGGTGGACCAGTAGCTAGAATCCGATGGACCAAAGTAGGTTCACTGTAACTCCCAAACCTTCCTAGTGAGAATATGATCCAGAAATTTCGTCGCAATTCAGGACTTTAGTCTCCAAGCTTTCTTACCTGCAGGGTCAGCAGTGGAACCATGGAGCGACACCTGCTGAACCAGTAGCTTGAATCCGATGCACCAATGTAAGTTTTATGTAACTATCGAAGCTTCCTAGTGAGAATCTAAACCAGAAATTTCGTACCAATTCAGAACTTTAGTTTCCAAGACTACTTATCTGCAAGGTCAGCACTGGAACAATGGAGCCTCACCTGGTGGACCAGTAGCTACAATCCGATGCACCACGCCAATTTTACTGTAACTCTCGATGCTTCCTAGTGAGAATTCAACCCAGAAATTTCGTCGCAATTCACGACATTAGTCTCCAAGCATACTTATCTTCAAGGTCGGCAGTGGAACCATGGAGCATCACCTGGTGGACCAGTAGCTTAAATCCGATGCACCAAAGGAAGTTTACTGTAACTCCCGAAGCATCCTAGTGAGAAAGCAACCTAGAAATTTCGTCGCAATTCAGGACTTGAGTCTCCAAGCATACTTATCTGCAAGGTCGGCAGTGGAAGCATGGAGCTTCACGTGGTGGACCAGTAGCTTTAACCCGATGCATCAAAGCAAGTCTACTGTAACTCTCTTCGCTTCCTAATAAGAATGTAACTGAGAAATTTCGTCGCAATTCAGAACTTTTGTCTCCAAGCCTAGTTATCCGCAAGGTCGGCAGTGGAACCATGGAGCAACACCTGGTGGACCAGTAGCTTAAATCGGATTCACCAAAGCAAGTCTACTGTACCTCTCGAAGTTTCCTAATGAGAATGAAGATGAGAAATTTCGTCGTAATTCAGAACTTTAGACTCCAAGCCTACTTATCTTCGTGGTCAGCAGTGGAACCATTGAGCATCATCTGGTGCACCAGTATCTTAAATCCAAAGCACCAAAGCAAGTTTACTGTAACTTTTAAAGCTTCCTTGTGAGAATGTAACCCAGAAATTTCGTCGCATTTCAGAACTTTACTCTCAAAGTCTACTTATCTGCATTCTCAGCAGTGGAACAATGGAGCATCACCTGGTGGACCAGTAGCTAGAATCCGATGCACCACACCAATTTTACTGTAACTCTCGATGCTTCCTAGTGAGAATTCAACCCAGAAATTTCGTCGCAATTCACGACATTAGTCTCCAAGCATACTTATCTTCAAGGTCGGCAGTGGAACCATGGAGCATCACCTGCTGGAATAGTAGCTTAAATCCGATGGACCAAAGCAAGTTTACTGTATCTCTCAAAACTTCCTAGTGAGAATGTAACCCAGAAATTTCATCCCATTTCAGAACTTTAGTCTCCAGGTCTACTTATCTGCATTCTCAGCAGTGGAACAATGGAGCATCACCTGGTGGACCAGTAGCTAGAATCCGATGCACCAAAGCAAGTTTACTGTAACTCCCGAAAGTTCCTAGTGAGAATAAAACCCAGAAATTTCGTCGCAATTCAGAACTTTAATCTCAAAGCCTACTTATCTGCAAGGTCAGCAGTGGAACCGTGTAGCATCACCTGGTGGACCAGTAGATTATACCTTGCACCAAAGCATGTTTACTGTAACTCCCAAAGCTTACTAGTGAGAATGTAACCCAGAAATGTCGTCGCATTTCAGAACTTTTGTCTCCAAGAGTACTTATCTGCAATTTCAGCAGTGGAACCATGGAGCATCACACGGTTGACCAGTAACTACAATCCGATGGACCAAAGCAAGTTTACTGTAACTCCCGAAGCTTCCTAGTAAGATTAAAACCCAGAAATTTCGTCGCTATTCAGAACTTTACTCTCAAAGCCTACTTATCTGCAAGGTTAGCAGACGAACCATGGAGTATCACCTGCTGAACCAGTAGCTTGAAGCCGATGCACCAATGTAAGTTTAATGTAACTACCGAAGCTTCCTAGTGGGAATATAACCCAGAAATTTCGTCGTAATTCAGAACTTTAGTGTAGAAGCCTACTTTTCTGCAAGGCCAGCAGAGACACCATGGAGCATCACCTGGTGGACCAGTAGCTTAAATCCGATGCACCAAAGCACGTTACTGTAACCCTCAAAGCTTCCTAGTAAGAATATAACCAAAAAATCTCGTCGCCATTCCGAACTTTAGTCTCCAAGCCTACATATCTGCCAGTTCAGCAAAGGTAACATGGAGCATCACCTGGTGGACCAGTAGCTTAAATCCGATGCACCAAAGGAAGTTTACTGTAACTCCCGAAGCATCCCCGTGAGAATGTAACCCAGTAATTTCGTCCCATTTCATAACATTAGCCCCCAAGTCTACTTATCTGCATTTTCAGCAGTGGAACCATGGCGCATCACCTGGTGGACCAGTAGCTAAAATCCGATGCACCAAAGCAAGTTTACTGTAACTACCAAAGCTTCCTAGTGAGAATGTAACCCAGAAATTTCGTCGCATTTCAGAACTTTAGTCTCCAAGTCTACTTATCTGCAATTTCAGCAGTGGAACCATGAACCATCACATGGTGGACCAGTAGCTAGAATCCAATGGACCAAAGTAGGTTCACTGTAACTCCCAAACCTTCCTAGTGAGAATATGATCCAGAAATTTCGTCGCAATTCAGGACTTTAGTCTCCAAGCTCTCTTACCTGCAGGGTCAGCAGTGGAACCATGGAGCGACACCTGCTGAACCAGTAGCTTGAATCCGATGCACCAATGTAAGTTTTATGTAAGTATCGAAGCTTCCTAGTGAGAATATAAACCAGAAATTTCGTACCAATTCAGAACTTTAGTTTCCAAGACTACTTATCTGCAAGGTCAGCACTGGAACAATGGAGCCTCACCTGGTGGACCAGTAGCTACAATCCGATGCACGACACCAATTTTACTGTAGCTCTCGATGCTTCCTAGTGAGAATTCAACCCAGAAATTTCGTCGCAATTCACGACATTAGTCTCCAAGTATACTTATCTTCAAGGTCGGCAGTGGAACCAGTAGCTTGCAGTGGAACCTGGACCAGTAGCTTAAATCCGATGGACCAAAGCAAGTTTACTGTATCTCTCAAAACTTCCTAGTGAGAATGTAACCCAGAAATTTCATCCCATTTCAGAACTTTAGTCTCCAAGTCTACTTATCTGCATTCTCAGCAGTGGAACAATGGAGCATCACCTGGTGGACCAGTAGCTAGAATCCGATGCACCAAAGCAAGTTTACTGTAACTCCCGAAAGTTCCTAGTGAGAATAAAACCCAGAAATTTCGTCGCAATTCAGAACTTTAATCTCAAAGCCTACTTATCTGCAAGGTCAGCAGTGGAACCGTGTAGCATCACCTGGTGGACCAGTAGATTATACCTTGCACCAAAGCATGTTTACTGTAACTCCCAAAGCTTACTAGTGTGAATGTAACCCAGAAATGTCGTCGCATTTCAGAACTTTTATCTCCAAGAGTACTTATCTGCAATTTTAGCAGTGGAACCATGGAGCATCACACGGTTGACCAGTAACTACAATCCGATGGACCAAAGCAAGTTTACTGTAACTCCCGAAGCTTCCTAGTAAGATTAAAACCCAGAAATGTCGTCGCTATTCAGAACTTTACTCTCAAAGCCTACTTATCTGCAAGGTTAGCAGACGAACCATGGAGTATCACCTGCTGAACCAGTAGCTTGAAGCCGATGCACCAATGTAAGTTTAATGTAACTACCGAAGCTTCCTAGTGGGAATATAACCCAGAAATTTCGTCGTAATTCAGAACTTTAGTGTAGAAGCCTACTTTTCTGCAAGGCCAGCAGAGATACCATGGAGCATCACCTGGTGGACCAGTAGCTTAAATCCGATGCACCAAAGCACGTTACTGTAACCCTCAAAGTTTCCTAGTAAGAATATAACCAAAAAATCTCGTCGCCATTCCGAACTTTAGTCTCCAAGCCTACATATCTGCAAGTTCAGCAAAGGTTAACATGGAGCATCACCTGGTGGACCAGTAGCTTAAATCCGATGCACCAAAGGAAGTTTACTGTAACTCCCGAAGCATCCTAGTGAGAAAGCAACCTAGAAATTTCTTTGCAATTCAGGACTTGAGTCTCCAAGCATACTTATCTGCAAGGTCGGCAGTGGAAGCATGGAGCTTCACCTGGTGGACCAGTAGCTTTAACCCGATGCATCAAAGCAAGTCTACTGTAACTCTCTGCGCTTCCTAATAAGAATGTAACTGAGAAATTTCGTCGCAATTCAGAACTTTTGTCTCCAAGCCTAGTTATCCGCAAGGTCGGCAGTGGAACCATGGAGCAACACCTGGTGGACCAGTAGCTTAAATCGGATTCACCAAAGCAAGTCTACTGTACCTCTCGAAGTTTCCTAATGAGAATGAAGATGAGATATTTCGTCGTAATTCAGAACTTTAATCTCAAAGCCTACTTATCTGCAAGGTCAGCAGTGGAACCGTGTAGCATCACCTGGTGGACCAGTAGCTTATACCTTGCACCAAAGCATGTTTACTGTAACTCCCAAAGCTTACTAGTGAGAATGTAACCCAGAAATGTCGTCGCATTTCAGAACTTTTGTCTCCAAGAGTACTTATCTGCAATTTCAGCAGTGGAACCATGGAGCATCACACGGTTGACCAGTAACTACAATCCGATGGACCAAAGCAAGTTTACTGTAACTCCCGAAGCTTCCTAGTAAGATTAAAACCCAGAAATTTCGTCGCTATTCAGAACTTTACTCTCAAAGCCTACTTATCTGCAAGGTTAGCAGACGAACCATGGAGTATCACATGCTGAACCAGTAGCTTGAACCCGATGCACCAATGTAAATTTAATGTAACTATCGAAGCTTCCTAGTGGGAATATAACCCAGAAATTTCGTCGTAATTCAGTACTTTAGTGTAGAAGCCTACTTTTCTGCAAGGCCAGCAGAGATACCATGGAGCATCACCTGGTGGACCAGTAGCTTAAATCCGATGCACCAGAGCAACTTTACTGTAACTCTCGAAGCTTCCTAGTGAGAATGTAACCCAGAAAATTTCGTCGCAATTCAGAACTTTAGTCTCCAAGCCTACTTATCTTCAAAGTCAGCAGTGGAACCATGGAGCATCACATGCTGGACCAGTAGCCTGAATCCGATGCACCAAAGGAAGTTAAACGTAACTCTCGAAGCTTCCTTGTGTGAATGTAAGCCAGAAATTTCGTCGCAATTCAGAACTTTAGTCTCCAAGCCTACTTAATTGCAAGGTCGTCACAGGTAACATGGAGCATCACCTGGTGGACCAGTAACTTAAATCCGATGCACCAAAGCACGTTTACTTTAACTCCCAAAGCTTCCTAGTGAGAATGTATCCCAGAAATTTTGTCGTATTTCAAAACTTTAGTCCCCAAGTCTACTTTTCTGCAATTTCAGCAGTGGAACCATGAAGCATCACCTGGTGGACCAGTAGCTAGAATCCGATGCAGCAAAGTAAGTTTACTGTAACTCCCAAAGCTTCCTAGTGAGAGTAAAACACAGAAATTTCGTCACAATTCAGAACTTTAGTCTCAAAGCCTACTTATCTGCAAGGTCAGCAGTGGATCCATGGAGCATCACCTTGTGGACCAGTAGTTTAAATCCGATGCACCAAAGCAAGTTTACTCTAAATCCCGAAACATCCTAGTGAGAATGTAACCCAGAAATTTTGTCGCAATTCAGAACTTTAGTCGCCAATTCTACTTATCTGCAGTTTCAGCATTGGAGCCATGGAACCTCACCTGGTGGACCGGTAGCTAGAATCCGATGCACCACAGCAAGTTTACTGCTACCCTCAAAGCTACCTACTGACAATTCAACCCAGAAAATCCGTCGGTATTCAGAACTTTAGTCTCCAAGCCTAGTTATCTGCAATTTCAGCAGTGGATCCATGGAGCATCACCTGGTGGACCAGCAGCTGAAATCTGATGTACCAAAGCAAGTCTACTGTACCTCTCGCAGCTTCCTAATGAGAATGTAGCTGAGAAATATCGTCGTAATTCAGAACTTTAGCCTCCAAGCCTACTTATCTTCAAGGTCAGCAGTGGAACCATTGAGCATCACCTGGTGGACCAGTAGCTTAAATCTGAAGCACCAAAGCAAGTTTACTGTAACTCTAAAAAGCTTCCTTGTGAGAATGTAACCCAGAAACTTCGTCGCAAATTCAGAACTTTAGTCTCCAAGCATACTTAGTTGCAAGGTCATCAGAGGTAACATGGAGCATCACCTGGTGGACCAGTAGCTTAAATCCGATGCACCAAAGCAAGTTTACCGTAACTCCCAAAGCTTCCTAGTGAGGATGTAACCCCGAATTTTCGTCGCATTTCAGAACTTTAGTCTCCAAGTCTACTTATCTGCAATTTGAGCAGTGGAACTATGAACCATCACATGGTTGGACCAGTAGCTAGAATCCGATGGACCAAAGTAGGTTCATTGTAACTCCCGAACCTTCCTAGTGAGAATATAATCCAGAAATTTCGTCGCAATTCTGGACTTTAGTCTCCAAACTTTCTTATCTGCAGGGTCAGCAGTGGAACCATGGAGCGACACCTGCTGAACCAGTGGCTTGAATCCGATGCACCAACGTAAGTTTAATGTAACTATCGAAGCTTCCTAGTAAGAATATAAACCAGAAATTTCGTGCCAATTCAGAACTTTAGTTTCCAAGCCTACTTATCTGCAAGGTCAGCACTGGACCAATGGAGCCTCACCTGGTGGACCAGTAGCTACAATCCGATGCACCACACCAATTTTACTGTAACTGTCGATGCATCCTAGTGAGAATTCAACCCAGAAATTTCGTCGCAATTCACGACATTAGTCTCCAAGCATACTTATCTTCAAGGTCGGCAGTGGAACCATGGAGCATCACCTGGTGGACCAGTAGCTTAAATCCGAAGCACCAAAGCAAGTTTACTGTAACTTTTAAAGCTTCCTTGTGAGAATGTAACCTAGAAATTTGGTCGCAATTCAGGACTTTAGTCTCCAATCCTACTTAATTGCAACGTCATCAGAGGAAACATGGGGCATCACCTGGTGGACCAGTAGCTTAAATCCGATGCACCAAAGCACGTCTACTGTAACTCTCAGCGTTTCCTAGTGAGTATATAACCGTGAAATTTCGCTGCCATTCCGAACTTTAGTCTCCAAACCTACTTATCTGCAATGTCAGTAGTGGAAACATGGAGCATCACCTGGTGGACCAGTAGCTTAAAGACGATGCACCAATGCAAGTTTACTGTAACTCTCGAAGCTTCCTTGTATGAATGTAAACCAGAAATTTCGTCGTAAATCAGAATTTCTGTCTCCAAGCCTACTTATCCGAAAGATCAGCAAAGGTACCATGGAGCATCACCTGGTTAACCAGTGGCTAAAATCCGATGCACCAAAGCAAGTTTACTGTAACTCCCGAGGTTCCTAGTGAGAATCTAACCCAGAAATTTCGTCGCATTTCAAAACTTTACTCTCAAAGTCTACTTACCTGCACGTTCAGCAGTGGCACCATGGAGCATCACCTGTTTACCAGTAGCTAGAACCCGATGCACCAAAGCAAGTTTACTGTAACTGTCGAAGCAATCTAGTGACGCTGCAACCCAGATATTGCGTCGCATTTCAGAACTTTAGTCTCCAAGCCTACTTATCTGCAAGGTCAGCAGTGCAACCATGGAGCATCACCTGCTGGATCAGTAAGTTAAATCCGATGCACCAATGCTACTTTACTGTAACTCTCGAACCTTCCTACTGAGAATATAAACCAGAAATTTCGTGGCAATTCAAAACTTTGGTCTCCAAGGCTACTTATGTGCAAGGTGGGCAGTGAAACCATAGAGCATCACATGGTGGACCAGTAGCTTAAATCGGATGCACAAAAGCAAGTCTTCTGTACCTCTCGAAGCTTCCTAATGAGAATGTAGCTAAGAGATTTCATCGTAATTCACAATATACATAAATGACCTGGTGGATGACATCGGAAGTTCACTGAGGCTTTTTGCAGATGATGCTGTGGTGTATCGAGAGGTTGCAACAATGGAAAATTGTACTGAAATGCAGGAGGATCTGCAGCGAATTGACGCATGGTGCACGGAATGGCAATTGAATCTCAATGTAGCGAAGTGTAATGTGATGCGAATACATAGAAAGATAGGTCCCTTATCATTTAGCTACAAAATAGCAGGTTAGCAACTGGAAGCAGTTAATTCCATAAATTATCTGGGAGTACGCATTAGGAGTGATTTAAAATGGAATGATCATATAAAGTTGATCGTCGGTAAAGCAGATGCCAGACTGAGATTCATTGGAAGAATCCTAAGGAAATGCAATCCGACAACAAAGGAAGTAGGTTACAGTACGCTTGTTCGCCCAATGCTTGAATACTGCTCAGCAGTGTGGGATCCGCACCAGGTAGGGTTGATAGAAGAGATAGAGAAGATCCAACGGAGAGCAGCGCGCTTCGTTACAGGATCATTTAGTAATTGCGAAAGCGTTACGGAGATGATAGATAAACTCCAGTGGAAGACTCTGCAGGAGAGACGCTCAGTAGCTCGGTACGGGCTTTTGTTGAAGTTTCGAGAACATACCTTCACCGAAGAGTCAAGCAGTATATTGCTCCCTCCTACGTATATCTCGCGAAGAGACCATGAGGATACAATCAGAGAGATTAGAGCCCACACAGAAGCATACCGACAATCCTTCTTTCCACGTACAATACGAGACTGGAATAGAAGGGAGAACCGATAGAGGTACTCAGGGTACCCTCCGCCACACACCGTCAGGTGGCTTGCGGAGTACGGATGTAGATGTAGATGTAGAACTTTAGTCTCCAAGCCTACTTATCTTCAAGGTCAGGAATGGAACCATTGAGCATCACCTGGTGGACTAGTAGCATAAATCCGAAGCACCAAAGCAAGTTCACTGTAAGTCTCGAAGCTTCCTTGCGAGAATGTAACCCAGAAATTTCGTCGCAATTCAGAACTTTAGTCTCCAAGCCTATTTATCTGCAAAGTCAGCAGTGGAACCATGGAGCATCACCTGGTGGACCAGTAGCTTAAATCCGATAAAACAAAGCTAGTTTACTGTAACTCTCGAAGCTTCCTTGTGTGAAAGTAACGCAGAATTTTCGTCGCAATTCAGAATATTGGTCTCCAAGCCTACTTATCTGCAAGGGCAGGACAGGTACCATTGAGCATCACCTGGTGTATCAGTAGCTTAAATCGGATTTACCAAAGCAAGTTTACTGTATCTCTTGAAGTTGCCTTGTGAGAATGTAACCCTGAAATTTCGTCACAATTCACAACTTTAGTCTCCAATTCTACTTATATGCAGTTTCAGCATTGGAGCCATGGTGGACCAGTAGCTAGAATCCGAAGCACAAAAGCAAATTTTTGTAACTCTCGAAGCTTCCTAGTGAGTATGCAACCCAGAAGTTTCGTCGCAATTCAGAACTTTAGTCTCCAAGCCTACTTATCTGCAAGGTCAGTTAAAGTACCATGGATCATCACCTGGTGGACCAGTAGCTTAAATCCGATGCCACAAAGCAAGTTTACTGTAACTCTCGAAGCTTCCTAGTGAGAATATAAACCAGAAATTTCGTGGCAATTCAGAACTTTAGTCTCCAAGCCTACTTATCTGCAAGGTCAGCAGTGGGACCGTGGAGAGTCACCTGCTGGAACAGTAGCTTAAATCCGATGCACCATAGAAAATTTACTGTAACTCCCGAAGTTTCCTAGGGAGAAAGTAACCCAGAAATTTCGTCGCAATTCACAACGTTAGACTCCAAGTCTACCTGTCTGCAGTTTCAGCATTAGAACCATGGAGCATCACCTGCTGGAGCAGTAGCTTAAATACGATGCACCTATGCAAGTTTACTATAACTCTCGAAGCTGAGAATGTAAACCAGAAATTTCGTATCAATTCTTAACTTTAGTCTCCAAGTCTACTTAATTGCAAGGTCATCAGAGGTAACATGGAGCGTCACCTGATGGACCAGTAACTTAAATCAGATGCACCAAAGCACGTTTACTGTAACTCTCAAACTTTCCTAGTGACAATGTAAACGAGGAATTTCGTCGCATTTCAGAACTTTAGTCTCCAAAGGAACTTATCTGCAATGTTAGTAGTGGGACAATGGAGCATCACCTGGAGGAACCGTACCTTAAATCCGATGCACCAATGCAAGTTTACTGTAACTTTCGAAGCTTCCTTGTGTGAATGTAACCCATAAATTTAATCGCAATCCAGAATTTCAGTCTCCAAGCCTATATATCTGCAAGGTGAGCAAAGGTACAATGGAGCATCACCTGGTGTACCAGTTTCTTAAATCCATTGCACCAAAGCAACTTTACTGTAACTCTCGAAGCTTAATAGTGAGAATAAAAACCAGAAATTTCGTCGCAATTCAGAACTTTATTCTCCAAGTCTACATATCTGACATTTCACCAGTGGATCCATGGAGATTCACCTGGTGGACCAGTATGTCGAATCCGATGCACCAAAGCAAATGTACTGTAACTCCTGAGGCTTCCTAGGGAGAATGTAACCCAGAAATGTCGTCGCAATTCAGAACTTTAGTCTCCAAGTCGACTTATATGCAATTTCATCAGTGGAACCATGGCGCATCACCTGGTGGACCAGTAGCTTAAATCCGTTGCACTAAAGCAAGTTTACTGTAACTCCCGAAGCTTCCTAGTGAGAACGTAAACCAGAAATTTTGTGGCAATTCAGAACTATTGTCTCCAATGCTACATATCTGCAAGGTCAGCAAAGGTACCAAGGAGCATCACCTGGTGGACCAGTAACTTAAATCCGATGCACAAAGCAAGTTTACTGTAACTCCCGAAGCTTCCTAGTGAGAATATAAACCAGAAATTTCGTGGCAATTCCGAATTTTAGTCTCCAAACCTACCTACCTGGAAGGTCAGCAATGGAACCATGGAACATCACCTGATGGACCAGTAGCTTAAATGCGATGGACCAAAGCAAGTTTACTGTAACGCCCGAATATTCCTTGTGAGAATGTAATCCTGAAATTTCGTCACAATTCACAACTTTATTCTCCAAGTCTACTTATCTGCAGTTTCAGCATTGGAACCATGGAGCATCACTTGGTGGACCAGTATCTCGAATCCGATGCACCAAAGCAAGTTTACTGTAACTCTCAAAGCTTCCCAGTGAGAATGGAAACCAGAAATTTCGTGGCAATTCAGAACTTTAGTCTCCAATGCTACTTACCTGCTACGTCAGCAGTGGAACATTGGAGCATCACCTGGTGGATCAATAGCTTAAATCCGATGAACCAAAGCATGTTTACTTAAACTCCCGAAGCTTCCTACGGAGAATGTAACCCACAAATTTCGTCGCATTTCAGAACTTTAGTCTCAAAGTCTACTTACATGCAATTTCAGCAGTGGAACAATGGCGCATCACCTGGTGGACCTGTACCTTAAATCCGATGCACTAAATCAAGTTTACTGTAACTCCCAAAGCTTCCTAGTGAGAATGTAACTCAGGAATTTCGTCGCATTTCAGAACTTTAGTCTCTAAGTCTACTTATCTGCAATTTCAGCAGTGGAGCCATGGAGCATCACCTGCTGGACCAGTAGCTTGAATCCGATGCACCACACTAAGGTAAATGTAACTCTCGAAGCTTCCTTGTGTGAATGTAATTTCGTCGCAATTCAGAACTTTAGTCTCCAAGCCTACTTATCTGCAAGGTTAGCAAAGGTACCATGGAGCATCACCTGGTGGACCAGTACCTTAAATCCGATGCACCAAAGCAAGATTATTGTAACTCTCGAAGCTTCCTAGTGAGAATATAAACCAGATATTTCGTCGCAATTCAGAACTTTAGTCTCCGTGCGTACTTATCTGCAAGGTCAGCAAAGGTACCATGGAGCATCACCTGGTAGAATAGTAGCTTAAATCCGATGCACCAAAGCAAGTTTACTGTACCTCCCGAAGCTTCCTAGTGTGAATGTAACCCAAAAATTTCGTCGCAATTCAGGACTTAAGTCTCCTAGCCTACTTATCTGCAAGGTCAGCAAAGGTACCATGGAGGATCACCAGGTGTACGAGTGGCTTAAATCCGCTGCACTAAAGCAACTTCACTGTATATATCGAAGCTTCCTAGTGAGAATATAAAACAGAAATTTCGTGGCAATTCAGAAAAATAGTCTCCAGGCCTCATTATCTGCAAGGTCAGCAGTGGAACCATGGAGCGTCACCTGGTGCAACAGTAGCTTATATCCGATGTACCAAAGCAAGATTACTGTAACCCCTGAAGCATCCTAGGGAGAATGTAATCCAGAAACTTCGTCGCATTTCAGAACTTTAGTCTCCAAGTCTACTTATATGCAATTACAGCAGTGGAAAAATGGCGCATCACCTGGTGGTCCAGTAGCTTAAATCCAATGCACCAAAGCCAGTTTACTGTAACTCCGAAAGCTTCCTAGTGAGAATGTAACCCAGGAAATTCGTCGCATTTCAGATTTTTAGCCTCCAAGTCTACTTATATGCAATTTCAGCAGTGGAACCATGGAACATCACCTGTTGGACCAGTAGCTAGAATCCGATGCACTAAAGCAAGTTTACCGTAACTCCCGAAGCTTCCTAGTGAGAATAAAACCCAGATAGTTCGTCGCAATTTAGAACTTTAGTCTCCAAGCCTACTTATCTTCAAGGTCAGCAGTGGAACCATGGAGCATCACCTGCTGGACCAGTAGCTTGAATCCGATGCACCAAAGTAAGGTAAATGTAACTCTCGAAGCTTCCTTGTGTGAATGTAACCCAGAAATTACGTCGCGATTCACAACTTTAGTCTCCAAGCCTACTTATCTGGAAGGTCAGAAAATATACTATGGAGCATCACCTGGTGGACCAGTAGCTTAAATTCGATGCACAAAGCAAGTTTACTGTAACTCTAGAAACTTCGTAGTGAGAATATAAACGAGAAATTTCGTCGCAATTCAGAACATTAGTTTCCACGCCTACTTATCTGCAAGGTCAGCAATGGAACCATGGAGCATCACCTGGTGGACAAGTATCTTAAATGCGATGAACCAAAGCAATTTTACTGTAACTCTCGAAGCTTCCTAGTGAGAATGCAACCCAGAAATTTCGTGGCAATACAGAACTTCAGTCTCCAAGCATACTTCTCTGCAAGGTCGGCAGTGTAACCATGGAGCATCACCTGGTTGAGCAGTAGCTTAAATCCAATGCACTTCAGCAAGTCTACTGTAACTCTCATCGCTTCCTAATAACAATGTAACTAAGAAATTTCTTCGCAAATCAGAACTTTAGTCTGTAAGCCTACTTTTATGGAAGGTAAGCAATGAAACCGTGGAGCATCACCTGTTGGACCAGTAGCCTAAATCCGAAGCAAAAAAGCAAGTTTACTGTAACTCTCGAAGCTTCCTTATGAGAATGTAATCCTGAAATTTCGTCGCAGTTCACAACTTTAGTCTCCAAGTCTACTTATCTGCAGTTTCAGCATTGGAACCATGGAGCATCATTTGGTGGACCAGTAGCTTGAATCCGATGCACCAAAGCAAGTTTACTTTAACTCTCAAAGCTTCCCAGTGAGAATGGAACCCAGAAATTTCGTCGCAATTCAGAACTTTAATCTCCAAGGCTACTTATCTGCTAGGTCAGCAGTGGAACTTTGGAGCATCATCTGGTGGATCAATAGCTTAAATCCTGTGAACCAAAGCATGTTTACTTATACTCCCGAAGCTTTCTACGGAGAATGTAACCCACAAATTTCGTCGCATTTCAGAACTTTAGTCTCCAAGTCTACTTATATGCAATTTCAGCAGTGGAACGATTGCGCATCACCTGGTGGACCTGTACCTTAAATCCGATGCACTAAAGCAAGTTTACTGTAACTCCCAAAGCTTCCTAGTGAGAATGTAAACCAGAAATTTCGTCGCAATTCAGAACTTAAGTCTCCAAGCCTACTTATCTGCAAGGTCTGCAAAGGTACTATGGGGCATCACCAGGTGTAACAGTGGCTTAAATCCGCTGCACTAAAGCAACTTTACTGTATATATCGAAGCTTCCTAGTGAGAATATAAACCAGAAATGTCGTGGCAATTCAGAACATTAGTCTCCAAGCCTCCTTATCTGCAAGGTCAGCAGTGCAACCATGGAACATCAAATGTTGGACCAGTAGCTAGAATCCGATGCACTAAAGCAAGTTTACTGTAACTCCCGAAGCTTCCTAGTGAGAATAAAACCCAGATATTTCGTCGCAATTTAGAACTTTAGTCTCCAAGCCTACTTATCTTCAAGGTCAGCAGTGGAACCATGGAGCATCACCTGCTGGACCAGTAGCTTGAATCCGATGCACCAAAGTAAGGTAAATGTAACTCTCGAAGCTTCCTTGTGTGAATGTAACCCAGAAATTACGTCGCGATTCACAACTTTAGTCTCCAAGCCTACTTATCTGGAAGGTCAGCAAATATACTATGGAGCATCACCTGGTGGACCAGTAGCTTAAATTCGATGCACAAAGCAAGTTTACTGTAACTCTAGAAACTTCGTAGTGAGAATATAAACGAGAAATTTCGTCGCAATTCAGAACATTAGTTTCCACGCCTACTTATCTGCAAGGTCAGCAATGGAACCATGGAGCATCACCTGGTGGACAAGTATCTTAAATGCGATGAAGCAAAGCAATTTTACTGTAACTCTCGAAGCTTCCTAGTGAGAATGCAACCCAGAAATTTCGTGGCAATACAGAACTTCAGTCTCCAAGCATACTTCTCTGCAAGGTCGGCAGTGTAACCATGGAGCATCACCTGGTTGAGCAGCAGCTTAAATCCAATGCACTTCAGCAAGTCTACTGTAACTCTCATCGCTTCCTAATAACAATGTAACTAAGAAATTTCGTCGCAAATCAGAACTTTAGTCTGTAAGCCTACTTTTATGGAGGGTAAGCAATGAAACCGTGGAGCATCACCTGTTGGACCAGTAGCTGAAATCCGATGCACCAATGCAAGTTTACTGTAACTCTTGAAGATCCTTACTGAGAATGTAAACCAGAAATTTCGTGGCAATTCAGAACTTTAGTCTCCAAGGCTACTTATCTTCTACGTCAGCAGTGGAACCATGGGGCATCACCTAGTGGACCAGCAGCTTAAATCGGATACACCAAAGCAAGTCTTCTGTACCTCTCGAAGCTTCCTGATAAGAATGAAGCAGAGAACGTTCGTCGTTATTCAGAACTTTAGTCTCCAAGCCTACTTATCTTCTAGGTCAGCATTGGGAACATTGAGCATCACCTGGTGGACCAGTAGCCTAAATCCGAAGCACCAAAGCAAGTTTACTGTAACTCTCGAAGCTTCCTTGTGAGAATGTAACCCTGTAATTTCGTCGCATTTCATAACTTTATTCTCCAAGCTTACTTAATTGCTAGGTCATCAGAGGTACGATGGAGCATCACCTGGTGGACCAGTAGCTTAAATCCGATGCACCAAAGCAAGCTTACTGTAACTCTCAAAGCTTCCTAGTGAGAATATAAAACTGAAATTTCGTCGCAATTCAGAACTTAAGTCTCCAAGCCTCCTTATCTGCAGGGTCAGCAGTGGAACCATAGAGCATCACCTGGTGGACCAGTAGCTCAAATCCGATGCACCAAAGTACGTTTACTGTAACTCTCAAAGTTTCCTAGTGAGAATATAACCGTGAAATTTCGTCGTCATTCCGAACTTTAGTCTCCAAACCTACTTATCTGCACTGTCAGTAGTGGAACCATGGAGCATCACCTGGTGGACCAATATCTTAAATCAGATGCACCAAAATAAGTTTAATGTAACTCTAAAAGCTTCCTCGTGTGAATGTAACCCAGAAATTTCGTCGCAATTCAGAGCTTTAGTTTCCAAGCCTACTTATCTGCAAGGTCAGAAGTGCAAACATGGAGCATCACCTGCTCGACCAGTAGCTTAAATCTGATGCACCAATGCAAGTTTACTGTAACTCTCGAACATCTCTACTGAGAATGTAAACCAGAAATTTCGTGGCAATTCCGAACTTTAGTCTCCAATGCTACTTATCTGCTAGGTCAGCAGTGGAACCTTGGAGCATCACCTGGTGGATCAATAGCTTAAATCCGATGAACCAAAGCATGTTTACTTAAACTCCCGAAGCTTCCTAGGGAGAATGTAACACAGAAACGTCGTCGCATTTCAGAACTTTAGTCTCCAAGTCTACTTATATGCAATTTCAGCAGTGGAACGATGGCGCATCACCTGGTGGACCTGTACCTTAAATCCGATGCACCAAAGCAAGTTTACTGTAACTCCCAAAGCTTCCTAGTGAGAATGTAACCCAGGAATTTCGTCGCATTTCAGAACTTTAGTCTCCAAGGCTACTCATCTGCAATTTCAGCAGTGGAGCCATGGAGCATCACCTGCTGGACCAGTAACTTGAATCCGATGCACCACAGTAAGGTAAATGTAACTCTCGAAGCTTCCTTGTGTGAATGTAATTTCGTCACAATTCAGAATTTTAGTCTCCAAGCCTACTTATCTGCAAGGTTAGCAAAGGTACCATGGAGCATCACCTATTGGACCAGTAGCTTAAATCCGATGCACCACAGCAAGTTTACTGTAACTCTCGAAGCTTCCTACGGAGAACGTAAAACAGAAATTTCGTTGCAATTTAGACCTTTATTCTCCAAATCTACTTATCTGCAATTTAAGCATTGGAACCTTTTGGCATCACCTGGTGGACCAGTAGCTTGAATCCGATGCACCAAAGTATGTTTAATGTAACTCTCGAAGCATTCTTGTGTGAATGTAACCCAGAAATTTCTTCGCAATTCAGAAATTTAGTCTCCAAGCCTACTGATCTGCAAGGTCAGCAAAGGTACCATGGAGAATCACCTGGGCGACCAGTAGCTTAAATCCGATGCACCAAAGCATGTTTACTGTAAGTCTCGAAGCTTCGTAGTGAGAATGTAACCCAGACATATCGTCGCTATTCAGAACTTTAGTCTCCAAGCATACTTATCTACAAGGTCAGTAGTGCAACCATAGTTTACTGTACCTCCCGAAGGTTCCAAGTGAGATGGTAACCCAGACATTTCGTAGCAATTAAGAACTATAGTCTCCAAGTCTACTTATCTACAATATCAGCAGTAGAACCAAGGAGGATCACCTGGTGAACCAGTAGCTTAAATCCTAAGCACCAAAGCATGTTTACTGTAACTCTCGAACCTTCCTAGTGGGAATGTAGCACAGAAATTTTTTCGAAATTCAGAACTTTAGTCTCCAAAACTACTTATCTGCAAGGTCAGCAGTGGAACAATGTCACGTCACCTGGTGGACCATTAGCTTAAATCCGATGCTCCAAGGCAAGTTAACTGTACCTCCCGAAGCTTCCTAGTGGGAATATACATCTGAAATTTCGTTACAATTCAGAACTTTAGTCTCCAAGCTTACTTATCTGCAAGGTCAGCCGTGGAATCATGGATAATCACTTAGTGGACCTGTAGCTTGAATCCGATGCACCAAAGCAAGTTTACTGTAGCTCTCGATGCTTCCTAGTGAGAATGTAAACCAGAAACTTCATCACAATTCAGAACTTTAGTCTCCAAGCCTACTTATCTGCAAGGTCAGCAGTGGAACCTTGGAGGATCACCTAGTGGACCAGTAGCTTAAATCCGATGTACCAAAGCAAGTTAACTGTAACTCTCGTAGCTTCCTAGTGAGAATGAGACCCAAAAATGTCGACGCAATTCAGAACTTTCTTTCCAAGCCTACTTATCTGTAATTTCAGCAGTGGAACCATGGTGCATCGCCTGGTGGACCAGTATCTAGGATCCGATGCACCAAAGCAAGTTTACTGTAACTCTCGAGGCCTCCTAGTGAAATACAACTAAGAAATTTCGTCGCAATTCAGAAATATAGTCTCCATCCTTACATATATGCATGGTCAGCAGAGCAACCATGGACATCCCCTGGTTGAAAAGTAGCTATAATACGATGCACCAAAGCACGTTTACTGTAACTCACGAAGCTTCCTAGTGAGAATATAACCCAGAAATTTCGTCGCAATTCAGAAATTTAGTCTCCATCCCTACATATCTGCATGGTCAGCAGTGCAACAATGGATATTCCCTGGTGGAATAGTAGCTAAAATCCGATGCACCGAATCACGTTTACTGTAACTCTCGAAGCTTCCTAGTGAGAATGTAACCCAGAAATTTTGTCGTAATTCGGAACTTTAGTTTCCAAGCCTACATATCTGCAAGAACAGTAGTGGAACCATAGAGCATCACCTGGTGGACCAGTACCTTGAATCCCATGCACCAAAGCACGTTTACTGTAACTCCCGAAGCTTAGTTCTGAGAATATAACCCAGAAACGTCGTCGCCATTCGGAATTTTAGTTTCCAAGCCTACTTATCAACATGGTCAGCAGAGGAACCATGGAGCATCATCTGGTTTACAAGTAACTTAAATACGATGTACCAAAACCAGTTTAAGGTATTTCTCTAAGCTTCCTAGTGAGAATATTACCCAAAAACTTCATCGCAATCCAGAACACAAGCCTCCAAGCCTACTTATGTGCAAGGTCAGCAGTGGAACCATGGAGCATCACCTGGTGGACCAGTAGCTTCAATCCGATGCCACAAACCAAGTTTACTAAAACTCTCGTATCATCCTTAGCGAGAATATAACCCAGAAATTTCGTCGCAATTCAGAACTTTAGTCTCCAAGCCTACTTATATGCGAGGTCAGCAGTGCAAACATCGAGATGGCCTGGTGGAAAATTAGCTTAAATCCGATGCACCAAAGCACGTTTACTGTAACTCTAGAAGATTCCTAATGAGAATACAACCCAGAAATTTCGTTGCAATTCAGAAATTTAGTCTCCATTCCAACATATCTGCATTGTAAGCAATGCAACCATGGAGATGCCCTGGTGGAAAAGTAGCTTAAATCCGATGCACCAACGCACGTTTACTGTAACTCTCGAAGCTTCCTATTTAGAATGTAATCGAGAAATGACGTTGCAATTCAGAAATTTAGTCTCCAAGCCTACTCATCTGCAAGGTAAGCAGAGGAAGCATGGAGCATCACCTGGTGGACCAGTAGCTTAAATCCGATGTACCAAAGCCAGTTTACTGTATCTCTCGAAGCTTCCTAGTGAGAATCTAACCCGGAAAATTCGTTGCAATTCAGAACTTTAGTCTCCAAGCCTACTTCTCTGCAAGGATCTGCAATAGAACCATGGAGCATCACCTGGAGGACCAGAAGCTTAAATCCATTGCACCAAAGCAAGATTACTGTAACTCTCGAAGCTTCCTAGTGAGAATGTAACCCAGAAATTTCATCGCAATTCAAAACTTCAGCCTCCAACACTGCTTATCTGCAAGATCAGCAGAGGAACCATGGAGCATCACCTGTTGGACCTGTGGCTTAAATCCCATGCACCTAAGCAAGTTTACTGTAACTCTCGAAGCTTATTAGTGAGAATGCAAACTTGAAATTTCGTCGTAATTCAGAAATTTAGTCTCCAAGATTACTTATCTGCAAGGTCAGAAAAGTAAGCATGGAGCACCACCTGGTGGACCTGTATCATAATTCGGTGCACCAAAGCAAGTTTACTGTAACTCCCAAAGCTTCCTAGTGAGAATGTCACCCAGGAAATTTGTCGCATTTCAGAGCTTTAGTCTCCAAGTCTACTTATCTGCAATTTCAGCAGTGGAGCCATGGAGCATCACCTGCTGGACCTGTAGCTTGAATCCGATGCACCACAGTAAGGTAGATGTAACTCTCGAAGCTTCCTTGTGTGAATGTAATTTCGTCGCAATTCAGAACATTAGTCTCCTAGCCTACTTATCTGCAAGGTTAGCAAAGGTACCATGGAGCATTACCAGGTGTACCAGTGGCTTAAATCCGCTGCACTAAAGCAACTTTACTGTATATATCGAAGCTTCTTAGTGAGAATATAAACCAGAAATTTCGTGGCAATTCAGAACATTAGTCTCCAAGCCTCCTTATCTGCAAGGTCAGCATTGGAACCACGGAGCGTCACCTGGTGGAACAGTAGCTTATATCCGATGTACCAAAGCAAGATTACTGTAACCCCTGAAGCTTCCTAGGGAGAATGTAACCCAGAAATTTTGTCGTAATTCGGAACTTTAGTTTCCAAGCCTACATATCTGCAAGAACAGTAGTGGAACCATGGAGCATCACCTGGTGGACCAGTACCTTGAATCCCATGCACCAAAGCACTTTTACTGTAACTCCCGAAGCTTAGTTCTGAGAATATAACCCAGAAACGTCGTCGCCATTCGGAATTTTTGTTTCCAAGCCTACTTATCTGCATCGTCAGCAGAGGAACCATGGAGCATCATCTGGTTTACAAGTAACTTAAATACGATGTACCAAAACCAGTTTAAGGTATTTCTCTAAGCTTCCTAGTGAGAATATTACCCAGATACTTCATCGCAATCCAGAACACAAGCCTCCAAGCCTACTTATGTGCAAGGTCAGCAGTGAAACCATGGAGCATCACCTGGTGGACCAGTAGCTTCAATCCGATGCCCCAAAGCTAGTTTACTAAAACTCTCGTATCATCCTTAGCGAGAATATAACCCAGAAATTTCGTCGCAATTCAGAACTTTAGTCTCCAAGCCTACTTATATGCGAAGTCAGCAGTGCATACATCGAGATGGCCTGGTGGAAAATTAGCTTAAATCCGATGCACCAAAGCACGTGTACTATAACTCTCGAAGATTCCTAATGAGAATACAACCCAGAAATTTCGTTGCAATTCAGAAATTTAGTTTCCATTCCTACATATCTGCATTGTAAGCAATGCAACCATGGAGATGCCCTGGTGGAAAAGTAGCTTAAATCCGATGCACCAACGCACGTTTACTGTAACTCTCGAAGCTTCCTATTTAGAATGTAATCGAGAAATGACGTTGCAATTCAGAATTTTAGTCTCCAAGCCTACTCATCTGCAAGGTAAGCAGAGGAAACATGGAGCATCACCTGGTGGACCAGTAGCTTAAATCCGATGTACCAAAGCCAGTTT
The DNA here is from genome assembly GCF_023897955.1 of Schistocerca gregaria. Classification (NCBI taxonomy): domain Eukaryota; kingdom Metazoa; phylum Arthropoda; class Insecta; order Orthoptera; family Acrididae; genus Schistocerca; species Schistocerca gregaria. The sequence goes on along the minus strand of NC_064925.1, from coordinate 42,913,149 downwards.
ACTGTATCTCTCGAAGCTTCCTAGTGAGAATCTAACCCGGAAAATTCGTTGCAATTCAGAACTTTAGTCTCCAAGCCTACTTCTCTGCAAGGTCAGCAATAGAACCATGGAGCATCACCTGGTGGACCAGAAGCTTAAATCCAATGCACCAAAGCGAGATTACTGTAACTCTCGAAGCTTCCTAGTGAGAATGTAACCCAGAAATTTCATCGCAATTCAAAACTTCAGCCTCCACCCGGCTTATCTGCAAGATCAGCAAAGGAACCATGGAGCATCACCTGATGGACCTGTGGCTTAAATCCCATGCACCTAAGCAAGTTTACTGTAACTCTCGAAGCTTATTAGTGAGAATGCAACCCAGAAATTTCGTGGCAATACAGAACTTCAGTCTCCAAGCATATTTCTCTGCAAGGTCGGCAGTGTAACCATGGAGCATCACCTGGTTGAGCAGTAGCTTAAATCCAATGCACTTCAGCAAGTCTACTGTAACTCTCATCGCTTCCTAATAAGAATGTAACTAAGAAATTTCGTCGCAATTCAGAACTTTAGTCTATAAGCCTACTTTTATGGAAGGTAAGCAATGAAACCATGGAGCATCACCTGCGGGGCCAGTAGCTTATATCCGATGCACCAATGCAAGTTTACTTTAACTCTCGAAGATCCTTGCTGAGAATGTAAACCAGAAATTTCGTGGCAATTCAGAACTTTAACCTCCAAGGCTACGTATCTTCTACGTCAGCAGTGGAACCATGGAGCCTCACCTAGTGGACCAGTAGCATAAATCCAATGCACCAAAGCTAGATTACTGTTACTCTCGAAGCTTCCTAGTGAGAATGTAACCCAGAAATTTCTTCGCAATTCACAACTTCAGCCTCCAACCCTGCTTATCTGCAAGGTCAGCAGAGGAAGCATGGAGCATCACCTGGTGGACCAGTAGATTAAATCCGATGTACCATAGCCAGTTTACTGTATCTCTCGAAGCTTCCTAGTGAAAAAGTAACCCAGAAATTTCGTCGCAATTCAGAACTTTAGTCTCCAAGCCTACTTACCTGCAAGGTCATCAGTGGAATCATGGAGCCTCACCTGGTGGACCAGTAGATAAAATACAATGCACCAAAGCAAGTTTACTGTAACCTCGAAGCTTCCTGGTGAGAATGTAACCCAGAAATTTGGTCGCAATTCGGAACTTTAGTCTCCAAGCCTACTAATCTGCAAGGTCAGCAGATAAAACATGGAGCATGAACTGCTATACCAGTAGCTTAAATCCGATGCACCAAAGCAAGTGTACTAAAACTCTGAAAGCTTCCTAGTGCTAATATAACCCAAATATTTCATTGAAATTCAGAACTTTAGTTTCCAAGCCTACTTATCTGCAACGTCAGTTTTGGAACAATGAAGGATCACGTGGTGGACCAGAGTTTGAATCCGATGCACCAAAGCAAGTTTTTTATAACTCTCGAAGTTTCCTAGTGAGAATATAATCCTGAAATTTCTTCACAGTTCAGAACTTTAAGCTCCATGCCTACGGATCTGCAACCTTAGCAGTGGAACAATTGAGCGTCACCTGGTAGAACAGTAACTTGAATCCGATGCATCAAAGCAAGTTAACTGTAACTCTCGATGCCTCCTAGTGAGATTACAACCCAGAAATTACGTCGCAAATTAGAATTTTAGTCTCAAAGCCTACTTATCTGCAATGTCAGCAGTGGAGTCATGGAGCATCACCTGGTGGACCAGTAGCTTAAATCCGATGCACCAAAGCTAGTTTACTGTAACTCCCGAAGCATAGTTCAGAGAATATAACCCAGAAACGTCGTCGCAATTCGGAATTTTAGTTTCCAAGCCTACTTACCTGCATGGTCAGCAGAGGAACCATGGAGCATCACCTGGTTTACAAGTAACGTAAATACGATGTACCAAAGACAGTTAAAGGTATTTCTCTAAGCTTCTTAGTGAGAATATTACCCAGAAACGTCATCGCAATCCAGAACACAAGCCTCCAAGCCTACTTATGTGCAAGGTCAGCAGTGGAACCATGGAGCATCACCTGGTGGAACAGTAGCTTCAATCCAATGCCCCAAAGCAAGTTTACTAAAACTCTCGTATCATCCTTAGCGAGAATATAACCCAGAAATATCGTCGCAATTCAGAACTTTAGTCTCCAAGCCTACTTATATGTGAGGTCAGCAATGCAAACATCGAGATGGCCTGGTGGAAAGTTAGCTTAAATCCGATGTACAGAAGCACGTTTACTGTAACTCTCGAAGATTCCTAATGAGAATACAACCCAGAAATTTCGTTGCAATTCAGAAATTTAGTCTATATTCCTACATATCTTCATAGTAAGCAGTGCAACCATGGAGATGCCCTGGTGGAAAAGTAGCTTAAATCCGATGCACCTAAGCAAGTTTACAGTAACTTTCGAAGCTTCCTAGTAAAATCGTAACCCACAATTTCGTCGCATTTCAGTACATTAGTCTAAAAGCCTATTTATCTGCAAGGTCAGCAGTGGAACCTTGGCACATCACCTGGTGAACCTGTAGCTTAAATCCAATGCACCAAATCAAGATTACTGTAACTCTCGATGCTTCCTGGTGAGAATATAACCCAGAAATTTCGTCGCAATACAGAACTTTAGTCTCCAAGCCTACTTATCTGCATTGTTAGCAGTGGAATCATGGAGATTCACCTGGTGGACCAGTAGCTTAAATCCGATGCACCAAAGCTAGTTTACAGTAACTTTCGAAGCTTCCTAGTGAGAATGTAACCCAGAAATTTCGTCACAAGTCAGAACTTTAGTCTGCAAGCCTACTTATCTGCAAGGTCAGCAGAATAACCATGGAGCATCACCTGGTGGACCTGTAGCTTAAATCCGATGCACCAAAGCAAGTTTACTGTAACTCTCGAAGCTTCCTAGGGGGAATATAACCCAGAAATTTCGTCGCAATTCAGAACTTTAGTCTATAAGCTTACTTATCTGAAAGGTCAGTCGCTGAACCATGGAGCATCACCTAGGGGACCTGTAGCTTCAATCCGATGCACCAAAGCAAGTTTACTGTAGCTCTCGAAGCTTCCTAGTGAGAATGTAATCCAGAAACTTCATCACAATTCAGAACTTTAGTCTGCAACCCTACTTATCTGCAAAGTCAGCAGAATAACCATGGAGCACCACATGGTGGACCAGTATCTTAAATCCGATGCACCACAGCAAATTTACTGTAACTCTCGAATTTTCCTACTGAGAATATAACCCAGAAATTTCATCGCAATTCAGAACTGTAGTCTCCAAGCCTACTTATCTGCAAGGTCATTCTTGCAACCATGGAGCATCACCTGGTGTACCAGTAGCTTGAATCCGATGCACCAAAGCAAGGTTACTGTAGCTCTCGTAGCTTCCTAGTGAGAATGCAACCCAAAAATTTCTTCGCAATTTAGAAATTTAGTCTCCAAGCCTACTTATCCGTAGGGTCAGCAGTGGAACCATGGAGCATCACCTGGTGGACCAGTAGCTTAAATCCGCTGAACGAAAGGAAGTTTACTATATTTCTGGAGTTTCCTAGTGGGAATATAAACCACAAATTTCATCGCAATTCAGAACTTTAGTCTCGAAGCCTACTCATCTGCAATTTCAGCAGTTGAACCATGGAGCATCACCTGGTGGACCAGTAGCTTCAATCCGATGCCCCAAAGCACGTCTACTGTAATTCCCGAAGCTTCCTAGTGAGAATATAACCCAGAAACTTCGTCGCAATTCAGAACCTTAGTCTCCTAACTTATGTATCTGGAAGATCAGCAGTGGAAAAATGAAGATTCACCTATTGGCCCAGTAGCATAAATCCGATGCACCAAAGCAAGTTTACTGTAACTCGCGAAGCTTCCTAGTGGGAATATATCCCTGAAATTTCGTCACAATTCAGAACTTTAGTCTCCAAGCTTACTTATCTGCAAGGTCAGCCGTGGAACCATGGAGCATCACCTAGTTTACCAGTAGCTTAAATCCGATGTACCAAACCAAGTTAACTGTAACTCTCGTAGCTTCCTAGTGAGAATAAGACCCAAAAATTTCGACGCAATTCAGAACTTTGTTTCCAAGCCTACTTATCTGTAATTTCACCATCGCCTGGTGGACCAGTATCTAGGATCCGATGCACCAAAGCAAGTTTACTGTAACTCTCTAGGCCTCCTAGTGAAATACAACTAAGAAATTTCGTCGCAATTCAGAAATTTAGTCTCCATCCCGACACATCTGCATGGTCAGCAGTGCAACCATGGACATCCCCTGGTCGAAAAGTAGCTAAAATACGATGCACCAAAGCACGTTTACTGTAACTCTCGAAGCTTCCTAGTGAGAATGCAAGCCAGAAATTTTGTCGCAATTCAGAAATTTACTCTCCATGCCTACTTACCTGCAAGGTCAGCAGTGGAAAACTGGAGCATCACCTGGATGACCAGTAGGTTACATCCGATGCACCTAAGCAAGTTTACTGTAACTCTCGAAGCTTATTAGTGAGAATGCAAACTTGAAATTTCGTCGTAATTCAGACATATAGTCTCCAAGATTACTTATCTGCAAGGTTAGCAAAGGAAGCATGGAGCACCACCTGGTGGACCAGTAGCTTAAATCCGATGCACCACAGCAAGATTACTGTAACTCTCGAAGCTTCCAAGTGAGAATGTCACCCAGAAATTTCGTCGCAATTCAGTACTTTAGTCTCCAAGCCTACTTATCTGCAAGGTCATTCTTGCAACCATGGAGCATCACCTGGTCTACCAGTAGCTTGAATCCGATGCCCAAAAAAGGTTACTGTAGCTCTCGAAGCTTTCTAGTGAGAATGCAACCCAGAAATTTCGACGCAATTCTGAACTTTAGTCTAAAAGCCTCCTTATTTGTAATTTCAGCAGTGGAACCATGGAGCATAAGCTGGTGGTCCAGCAGGTTAAATCCGATGCACCAAAGCACGTCTACTGTAATTCCCGAAGCTTCCTAGTGAGAATATAACCCAGAAACTTCGTCGCAATTCAGAACCTTAGTCTCCTAACTTACGTATCTGGAAGATCAGCAGTGGAAAAATGAAGATTCACCTATTGGACCAGTAGCATAAATCCGATGCACCTAAGCAAGTTTACTGTAACTCTAGAAGCATCCTACTGAGAATGTTATCCAGAAATTTCGTCGCTATTCAGAACTTTAGTCTCCAAGCCTACTTATCTGCAAGGTCAGCCGTGGAACCGTGGAGCATCACCTAGTGGACCAGTAGCTTAAATCCGATGTACCAAAGCAAGTTAACTGTAACTCTCGTAGCTTCCTAGTGAGAATAAGACCCAAAAATTTCGACGCAATTCAGAACTTTGTTTCCAAGCCTACTTATCTGTAATTTCAGCAGTGGAACCATGGAGCATCGCCTGGTGGACCAGTATCTAGGATCCGATGCACCAAATCAAGTTTACTGTAACTCTCTAGGCCTCCTAGTGAAATACAACTAAGAAATTTCGTCGCAATTGAGAAATTTAGTCTCCATCTCTACATATCTGCATGGTCAGCAGTGCAACCACGGACATCCCCTGGTTGAATAGTAGCTAAAATACGATGCACCAAAGCACGTTTACTGTAACTCTCGAAGCTTCCTAGTGAGAAAGCAACCCAGTAATTTCGTCGCAATTCAGAACTTTAGTCTCTAAGCCTACTTATCCGCAAGGTCAGCAGTGGAACCCTTGAGCATCAACTGGTGGACAAGTAGCTTAAATCTGATGCACCAAAGCAAGTTTACTGTAACTCTCGAAGCTTCCAAGTGAGAATGTAACCCAGAAATTTCCTCGCAATTCAGAACTTTAGTCTCCAACCCTGTTTATCTGCAAGGTCAGCAGAGGGAGCATGGAGCATCACCTGGTAGAACAGTAACTTGAATCCGATGCATCAAAGCAAGTTAACTGTAACTCTCGAAGCCTCCTAGTGAGATTACAACCCAGAAATTACGTCGCAATTTAGAATTTTAGTCTCAAAGCCTAATTATCTGAAATGTCAGCAGTGGAGTCATGAAGCATCACCTGGTGGACCAGTAGCTTAAATCCAATGCACCAAATCAAGATTACTGTAACTCTCGAAGCTTCCCAGTGAGAATGTAACCCAGAAATTTCTTCGCAATTCACAAATTTAGTCTCAAACACATCTTATCTGCAAGGTCAGCAGAGGAAGCATGGAGAATCACCTGGTGGACCAGTAGCTTATATCCGATGTACCATAGCCAGTTTACTGTATCTCTCGAAGCTTCCTAGTGGTAATGTAACCCAGAAATTTCGTCGCAATTCAGAACTTTAGTCTGCAAGCCGACGTACCTGCGAGGTCAGCAGTGGAACTTTGGAGCATCACTTGGTGGACCTTTAGCTTAAATCCGATGAACCCAAGCAAGTTTACTGTAACTCCCGAAGCTTCCTAGTGGGAATATAACCCAGAAATTTCGTCGCAATTCAGAACTTTAGTCTCCATCCCGACATATCTGCATGGTCAGCAGTGCAACCATGGACATCCCCTGGTCGAAAAGTCGCTAAAATCCGATGAACCAAAGGAAGTTTACTGTAACTCTCCAAGCTTCCTAGCGAGAATGCAAGCCAGAAATTTCGTCGCAATTCAGAAATTTAGTCTCCAAGCCAACTTATCTGCAAGGTCAGCAGTGGAACCGTGGAGCATCACCTGGTGAACCAGAAGCTTAAATCCAATGCACCAAATCAAGATTACTGTAACTCTCGAAGCTTCCCAGTGAGAATGTAACCCAGAAATTTCTTCGCAATCCACAACTTTAGTCTCAAACACATCTTATCTGCAAGGTCAGCAGAGGAAGCTTGGAGCATCACCTGGTGGACCAGTAGCTTAAATCATGATGTACCATAGCCAGTTTACTGTATCTCTCGAAGCTTCCTAGTGAGAATGTAACCCAGAAGTTACGTCGCAATTCAGAACTTTAGTCTCCAACAATACTTACCTGCAAGGTCAGCAGAGGAACCATGGAGCATCACCTGATGGACCTGTGGCTTAAATCCGATGCACCAAAGCAAGTTTACTGTAACTCTCGAAGCATATTAGTGAGAATGCAAACTTGAAATTTCGTCGTAATTCAGACATTTAGTCTCCAAGATTACTTATCTGCAAGGTCAGCAAAGGAAGCATGGAGCACCACCTGGTGGACCAGTAGCTTAAATCCGATGCACCACAGCAAGATTACTGTAACTCTCGAAGCTTCCAAGTGAGAATGTAACCCAGAAATTTCCTCGCAATTCAGTACTTTAGTCTCCAAGCCTACTTATTTGCAAGGTCCGCAGTGGAACCTTGGAGCATCAACTGGTGGACCTGTAGCTTAAATCCGATGAACCAAAGCAAGTTTACTGTAACTCTCGAAGATTCCTAATGGGAATATAACCCAGAAATTACGTAGCAATTCAGAACTTTATTCTCCAAGCCTACTTAACTGCAAGGTCAGCAGTGAAACCATGGAGCATCACCCGGCGGACCTGCATCTTAAATCCGATGAACCAAACCTAGTTTACTGTAACTCTGGAAGCTTCCTAGTGGGAATATAAAGCACAAATTTCATCGCAAATCAGAACTTTAGTCTCCAAGCCTACTTAACTGCAAGGTCAGCAGTGAAACAAGGGAGCCACACCCGGCGGACCAGCAGCTTAAATCTGATGAACCAAAGCTAGTTTCCTGTAACTCTGGAAGCTTCCTAGTGAGAATATAACCCAGAAATTTCGTCGCAATTCAGTACGTTAGCCTCCAAACTTACGTATCTGGAAGATCAGCAGTGGAAAAATGAAGACTCACCTTATGGACCAGTAGCATAAATCCAATGCACCAAAGCAAGTTTACTGTAACTCTCGAAGCTTCCTACTGAGAATGTTACCCAGAAATTTCGTCGCAATTCTGAACTTTAGTCTCCAAGCCTACTTATCTGCAAGGTCCGCAGTGGAACCTTGGAGCATCAACTGGTGGACCTGTAGCTTAAATCCGATGCACTAAAGCAAGTTAACTGTAGCTCATGTAGCTTTCTAGTTTGAATTTAACCCAGAAAATTCGTCGCAATTCAGAACTTTAGTCTCCAAGCCTACTTATCTGCATTGTTAGCAGTGAAATCATGGAGATTCACCTGGTGGACCAGTAGCGTAAACCCGATGCACCAAAGCTAGTTTACAGTAACTTTCGAAGCATCCTAGTGAGAATGTAAACCAGAAATTTCGTCACAAATCAGAACTTTAGTCTCCAAGCATACGTACCTGCGAGGTCATCATTGGAACCATTGAGCATCACCTGGTGGACCAGTGGCTTAAATCCGATGCACCATATATCGTATACTGTAACTCTCGATGCTTCCTTGTGAGAATATAACCCAGAAAATTCGTTGCAATTCAGTACTTTAATCTCCAAGCCTACGTATCTGCAAGGTCAGCAGTGGAACATTGGAGCAGCAACTAGGGGACCTGTAGCTTCAATCCGATGCACCAAAGCAAGTTTACTGTAGCTCTCGAAGCTTCCTAGTGGGAATGTAAACCAGAAACTTCATCACAATTCAGAACTTTAGTCTGCAAGCCTACTTATCTGCAAGGTCAGCAGAATAACCATGGAGCACCACCTGGTGGACCAGTATCTTAAATCCGATGCACCACAGCAAGTTTACTGTAACTCTCGAAGCTTCCGAGTAAAAACGTAACCCACAATTTCGTCGCAATTCAGTACTTTAGTCTATAAGGCTATTTATCTGCAAGGTCAGCAGTGGAACCTTGGCGTGACACCTGGTGGACCTGTAGCTTAAATCCGATACACCAAAGCAAGTTTACTGTAACTCTCGAAGATTCCTAGTGGGAATATAACCCAGAAAATACGTAGCAATTAAGAACTTTAGTCTCCAAGCCTACTTAACTGCAAGGTCAGCAGTGAAACCATGGAGCATCACCCGGCGGACCTGCAGCTTAAATCCGATGAACCAAACCTAGTTTACTGTAACTCTGGAAGCTTCCTAGTGGGAATATAAACCAGATATTTCGTCGCAATTCAGAACGTTAGTCTCCAAACTTATATATCTGCAAGATCAGCAGTGGAAAAATGAAGACTCACCTGATGGACCAGTAGCATAAATCCAATGCACCAAAGCAAGTTTACTGTAACTCTCGAAGCTTCCTACTGAGAATGTTACCCAGAAATTTCGTCGCAATTCTGAACTTTAGTCTCCAAGCCTACGTACCTGCGAGGTCAGCAGTGGAACCATGGAGCATCACCTGGTGGTCCAGTACCTTAAATCCGATGCACCATAGCACGTTTACTGTAACTCTCGAAGCTTCCTAGTGAGAATACAAACCAGAAATTTTATTGAAATTCAGAACTTTAGTCTCCAAACATACTTATCTGCAACGTCAGCAATGGGACCATGGAGAATCACCTGGTAGGCCAGAGTTTGTATCCGATGCAACAAAGAGGGTTTACTGTAACAATCGAAGCTTCCTACTGAGAATACTACCCAGAAATTTCGTCGCAATTCAGTACTTTAGTCTCCAAGCCTACTTATCTGCCAGGTCAGCAGTGGAACCTTGGCGCATCACCTGGTGGACCTGTAGCTTAAATCCGACGCACCAAAGCAAGTTTTCTGTAACTCTCGAAGATTCCTAGTTGGAATATAACCCAGAAATTACGTCGCAATTCAGAACATTAGTCTCCAAGCCTACTTAACTGCAAGGTCGGCAGTGAAACCATGGAGCATCACCCGGTGGACCAGCAGGTTAAATCCGATGCACCAAAGCAAGTTTACTGTAACTCTCGAATCTTCGTAGTGAGAATATAACCCAGAAATTTCGTCGCAATTCTAAACATTAGTCTCCAAGCCTACTCGTCTGTAATTTAAGCAGTGGAACCTTGGAGCATCACCTGGTGGACCAGTAGCATAAATCCTATGCACCAAAGTACCTTTACTGTAACTCCCGAAGCTTCCTAGTGAGAATATAACCCAGAAATTTCGTCGCAATTCAGGACGTTAGTCTCCAAACTTACGTATCTGGAAGATCAGTAGCATACATCCAATGCACCAAAGCAAGTTTACTGTAATTCTCGAAGCTTCCTACTGAGAATGTTAACCAGAAATTTCGTCGCAATTCTGAACTTTAGTCTCCAAGCCCACTTATCTGCATGGTCAGCAGTGGAACCATGGAGCATCAACTGCTACACTAGTAGCTTAAATCCGATGCACCAAAGCAAGTTTACTGTAACTCTCAAAGCTTCCTAGTGAGAATACAATCCAGAACGTTTACTGAAATTCAGAACTTTAGTCTCCAAACATACTTATCTGCAACGTCAGCAGTGGGACCATGGAGAATCACCTGGTGGGCCAGAGTTTGTATCCGATGCAACATAGAGGGTTTACTGTAACAATCGAAGCTTCCTACTGAGAATACAACCCAGACATTTCGCCGCAATTCAGGACTTTAGTCTCCAAACCTACTTATCTGACTTTTCAGCAGTGGAAAAATGGAGCATCGCCTGGTGGACCAGTAGCTTCACTCCGATGCACTATAGCAAGTTTCCTGTATCTTTCGATGCTTCCTATTGGGAATGTAACCCAGAAATTTTGTAGCAATTTAGAACTTTAGTCTCCAAGCTTACTTATCTGCATGGTCAGCAGTGGGACCATGGAGCATCAACAGCTGGACTAGTAGCTTAAATCCGATGCACATAAGCAAGGTTACTGTAGCTCTCAAAGCTTCCTAGTGAGAATATAACCTAGAAATTTCGTCGCAATTCAGAACTTTAGTCTCCAAGAAAACGTATCTGCAAGATCTGCAGTGGAATCATGGAGCATCACCTGGTGACCCGTAGCTTGAATCCGATGCACCACGGCAAGTTTACTGTAACAATCGAAGCTTCCTAGTGAGAATGCAGCCCAGAAATTTCGTCGTCATTCAGAACTTTAGTATCCAAACATACTTACCTGCAAGATCAGCAGAGGTACCATGGGGCATAACCTGGTGGACCAGTAGCTTGAATCCTATGCACCACGGCAAGTTTGCTGTAACTCTCGAAGCTTCCTAGTGAGAATGAAACCCAGAAATTTCGTCGCAATTCAGAACATTAGTCTCCAAGCTTACTTATCTGCAAGGTCAGCAGTGGAACAGTGGAGCATGACCTGGTGGACCAGTAGCTTAAATCCGATGCACCAAAGCAATTTTACTGTAACTCTCGAAGCTTCCTAGTGAGAATGTTACAAAGAAAATTCGTAGAAATTGAGAACTTTAGTCTCCAAACCTACTTATCTGCAAGATTTGCAGTGGAACAACGGAGCATCACCTGGTGGACCAGTAGCTTCAATCCGATGCACCAAAGCAAGCTTACTGTAACTCGCAAAGCTTTCTAGTGAGAATATAACCCAGAAATATCGTCGCAATTCAGAACTTTAGTCTCCAAACCTACGTATCTGCAAGATCAGCAGTGAAACCATGGAGCATCACCTTGTGACCAGTAGCTAGAATCCGATGCACCAAATCAAGATTAAGGTAACTCTCGAAGCTTCCTAGTGAAAATGTAACCCAGAAATTTTGTAGCAATTCAGAACTTATGTCTCAAAGCCTACGTATCTGCAACATAAGCAGTGGAACCATGGAGCATCAAATGCTGGACCAGTAGCATAAATCTGATGCCCCAAAGCAAGTTTACTATAACTCTCGAAACTTCCTCGTGATAATATAACCCAGAAATTTCGTCCCAATTCAGAGTTTAGTCTCCAAGCCTACTTATCTGCAAGGTCAGCAGAGCAACCATCGAGCATGCCCTGGTGGACCAGTTTCTTAAATCCGATGCACCAAAGTAAGATTACTGTAACTCTCGAAGCTTCCTAGTGATAATGTAACCCATAACTTTCTTCGCAATTCAGAAGTTTAGTCTCCAAGTATGCTTATTTGCAAGGTCAGCAGTGGAACCATGGAGCATCACCTGGTGAATCAGTAGCTTCTATCCGATGATCTAAAGCAGGTTTACTGTATCTCTCGAAGCTTTCTAGTGAGAATATAACACAGAAATATCGTCGCAATTCCTAACTTTAGTGCCCCAACCTACTAATCTGCAATGTTAGCAGTGTAAAATGGAGCATCACCTGGTGGACCAGTAGTTTCAAACCGATGTACCAAAGCAAGTGTACTGTAACTCTCGAAGCTAACAGGTGAGAATGTGTCACAGAAATTACGTCGCAATTCGTAACTTCAGTCTCCATCGCTACTTGTCAGCTAGGTCAGCAGAGGGAACATGGAGTATCACCTGGTGAACCAGTAGCTTTAATCCGATGAACCAAAGCAAGTTTACTGTAACTCTCGAAACTTCCTAGTGAGAATGTAACCCAGAAATATCGTAGCAATTCAGAACTTTTGTCTCCAAGCCTACGTATCTGCAAGATCAGCAGTGGACCCATGGAGCATCACCTGCTGGACCAGTAGCATAAATGCGTTGCACCAATGGGAATTTACTGTAACCCTTGGAGCTTCCTAGTGAGAATGTGACCCAGAAATTCGTCGCAATTCAGAACTTTAGTCTCCAAGCCTACTTATCCACAATTTCAGCAGTGGAACAATGGAGCATCTCCTTGTGGACCAGTAGCTTAAATCCGATCCACGAAAGCAAGTTTACTGCTGCTCTCGAAGCTTCTAAGTGAGAATGTAGCCCAGAAAGTTCGTCGCAATTCAGAACATTAGTCTCCAAGCCAAATTATCTGCGAGGTCGGCAGTGGAACCATGGAACATCACCTAGTGGACCAGTAGCTTGAATACGATACACGAAAGCAAGTTTACTATAACCCTTGAAGCTTCCTAGTTGAGAATGTGACCCAGAAAATTCGTCAAAATTCAGAACTTTAGTCTCCAAGCCTACTTATCTGTAAGGTCAGCAGTGGAACCATGGAGCACCACCTGGTAGACCAGTACCTTGAATCCAATGCACCAAAGCAAATTGACTCTATCTCTCGAAGCCTCCTAGTGTGAATACAACGCTGAAATTTCGTCGCAATTCAGTAGAGTAGTTCCAAACACTCTTTTCTGAAATTTCACCAGTGGAACCATGGAGTGTCACCTGGTAGTCCACTAGCTTAAATCCGAAGCACCAAAGCAAGTTTATGGTAATTCCCGAAGCTTTCTACTCAGAATGTGACACAGAAATTACGTCGCAATTCAGAACTTTAGTCTTCAAGCCTACTTATCTGCGAGGTCAGCAGTGGAACCATGGAACATAACCTGGAAGACCAGTAGTTTGAATCCGATGTAGCAAAGCAAGTTTACTGTAACTCTCAATGTTTCCTAATGAGAATGTAACCCAGAAATTTCGTCGCAATTCATTACATACGTCCCCAAGCCTACTTATCTGCAAGGTCAGCAGTGGAAATATGGAGCGTCACCTGGTGAACCAGTAGCTTAAATCCGATGCAAGAAAGCGAGTTTACTGTAACTCTCGAAGCTTCTTAGTGTGAATATAACACAGAAATTTAATCGCAATTCAGAACTTTAGTCTCCAAGCCTACTTATCTGCAAGGTCAGCAGAGCAACCATTGAACATACCCTGGTGGACCAGTTTCTTAAATCCGATGCACCAAAGCAAGATTACTGTAGCTCTCGAAGCTTACTAGTGAGAATGTAACCCATAATTTTCGTCGCAATTCAGAAGTTTAGTCTCCAAGTATACTTATTTGCAAGGTCAGCAGTGGAACCATGGAGCATCACCTGGTGAATCAGTAGATTCAAAACGATGTACCGAAGCAAGTGTACTGTAACTCTCGAAGCTAACTAGTGAGAATGTGTCACAGACATTAAGTCGCAATTCGGTATTTTAGTCTCCATCCCTACTTATCAGCAAGGTCAGCAGAGGTACCATGGAGCATCACCTGGTGAACCAGTGGCTTTAATCCGATGCACCAAATAAAGTTTACTGTAACTCTCGAAACTTCCTAGTGAGTATGTAGCCCAGAAAGTTCGACGCAATTCAGAACTTTAGTCTCCAAGCCTACGTATCTGCAAGATCAGCAGTGGAACCATGGAGCATCAACTGGTGGCCAGTAGCTTAAATCCGATCCACGAAAGCAAGTTTACTGCTGCTCTCGAAGCTTCCTAGTGAGAATGTAGCCCAGAAAGTTCGTCGCAATTCATAACATTAGTCTCCAAGCCAAATTATCTGCGAGGTCAGCAGTGGAACAATGGAACATCACCTAGTGGACTAGTAGCTTGAATACGATGCACGAAAGCAAGTTTACTATAACCCTTGAAGCTTCCTAGTTGAGAATGTGACCCAGAAAATTCGTCACAATTCAGAACTTTAGTCTCCAAGCCTACTTATCTATAAGGTCAGCAGTGGATCCATGGAGCATCACCTGGTAGACCAGTAGCTTAAATCCAATGCAAGAAAGCGAGTTTACTGTAACTCTCGAAGCTTCTTAGTGTGAATATAACACAGAAATTAAATCGCAATTCAGAACTTTAGTCTCCAAGCCTACTTATCTGCAAGGTCAGCAGTGGGACCATGCAACATCACCTGGTGGACAAGTAGCTTGAATCCGATGCACCAAAGCAAGTTTACTGTAACTCTCGAAACTTCCTAGTGAGAATGTAGCCCAGAAAATTCGACGCAATTCAGAACTTTTGTCTCCAAGCCAAATTATCTGCGAGCTCACCAGTGGAACCATTGAGCATCACCTGGTGGACCGGTAGCCAAAATTTGATGCACCAAAGCAAGTTGACGGTAACTCTCGAAGCTTCCTAGTGAGAATGTAACCCATAATTTTCTTCGCAATTCGGAAGTTTAGTCTCCAAGTATACTTATTTGCAAAGTCAGCAGTGGAACCATGGAGCATCACCTGGTGAATCAGTAGCTTAAATCCGATGCACTAAAGCAAGTTTTCTGTATCTCTCGAAGCTTTCTAGTGAGAATATAACACAGAAATATCGTCGCAATTCAGAACTTTAGTGCCCAAACCTACTTATCTGCAAGGTCAGCAGTGAAACAATGGAGCATCACCTGCTGGACCAGTAGCATAAATCCAGGTGGGTGGACCAGTAGTTTCAATCCGATGTACCAAAGCAAGTGTACTGTAACTCTCGAAGCTAACTACTGAGAATGTGTCACACAAATTACGTCACAATTCGGAACTTTAGTCTCCATGCCTACTTATCAGCAAGGTCAGCAGAGGGACCATGCAGTTATCACCTGGTGAACCAGTAGCATAAATCCGATGCACCAAAGCAAGTTAACTGTAACTCTCGAAACTTCCTAGTGAGAATGTAACCCAAAAATTTCGTAGCAATTCAGAACTTTTGTCTCCAAGCCTACGTATCTGCAAGATCAGCAGTGAACCCATGGAGCATCACCTGCTGGACCAGTAGCATAAATCCGTTGCACCAATGCGAGTTTACTGTAACCCTTGGAGCTTCCTAGTGAGAATGTAACCCTGAAACTTCGTCGCAATTCAGAACTTAGTCTCCAAGCCTACATATCTGCACGGTCAGCAGTGCAACCATAAAACATCACCTGGTAGACCAGTAGGTAAAATCTGATGCACCAAAGCAAGTGTACTGTAACTCTCGAAACTTCCTAGTGAGAGTGTAACCCAGAAATTTCGTCGCAATTCAGAACATTAGTCTCCAAGCCTACTTATCTGCAAGGTCAGCAATGGAACCATGGAGCATGACTTGGTGGACCAGTAGCTTAAATCCGATGCACCAAAGAAAGTTTACTGTAGCTCTCGATGCTCCCTAGTGAGAATGTAACCCATGATTTACTTCGCAATTCAGAACTTTAGTCTCCAAGTATACTTATATGGAAGGTCAGCAGTGGAACATTGGAGCATCGCCTGGTGGATCAGTAGCTTAAATCCGATTCACCAAAGCAAGTTTACTGTAACTCTTGAAACTTCCTAGTGAGAATGTAACCCAAATATTTCGTCGCAAATCAGAACTTTAGTCTCCAAGCCTACGTATCTGGAAGGTCAGCAGATGTACCGTGGAGCATCACCTTCTGGACCAGTAGCTTATATCCGATGCACCAAAGCAAGTTTACTGTAGCTCTCGAAGCTTCCTAGTGAGAATGTAACCCAGAAATTTCTTCGCAATTGAGAATTTTATTCTCCAAGCCTATTTATTTGCAAGGTCAGCAGTTGAACCTTTTTAACATCATCTGGTGGATCAGTAGCTTAAACCGATGCACTAAAGCAAGTTTACTGTAATTCTCGAAGCTTCCTAGTGGGAATATAACCCACAGATATCGTCGCAATTCAGAACTTTAGTGTTCAAGCCTACTTATCTGCAAGGACAGCAGTGGATCCATGGAGCAAAACCTGATGGACCAGTTTCTTAAATCCGATGCACCAAAGCAAGTTTACGGTACCTCTCGAAGCTACCTAGTGAGAATGTAACCCAGAAATTTCGTAGCAATTCAGAACTTTAGTCTCCAAGCCTACTTATCTGCGAGGACAGCAGTGGAACCATGCAACATCACCTGGTGGACCAGTTGCTTGAATCCGCTGCACCAAAGCAAGTTTACTGTAACTCTCGATGTTTCCTAATGAGAATGTAACCCAGAAATTTCGTAGCAATTCAGAACTTTAGTCTCCAAGCCTACTTATCTGCAAAGACAGCAGTGGATCCATGGAGCAAAACCTGGTGGACCAGTTTCTTAAATCCCATGCACCAAAGCAAGTTCACGGTACCTTTCGAAGCTACCTAGTGAGAATATAATCCAGAAATTTCGTCGCAGTTATGAACTTTAGTGTCCATGTCTACATATCTTTAATTTCAGCAATGGAACCATGGAGCATCACCTGGTGGACCAGTTGCCTAAATCCGATGCACCGAAGCAAGTTTACTGTAACTCTCGAAGCTTCCTAGTGAGAATATAAATCAGAAAAGTGGTCGCAATTCAGAACGTTAGTCTCCAAGCGTACGTATTTGCAAGGTCAGCAGTCGAACAACGGAGCATCACCTGCTTGACCAGTCCATTAAATCCGATGCACCAAAGCAAGCTTGCTGTCACTCTCGAACTTCCTAGTGAGAATGTAACAAAGAAATTTCGTCGCAATCCAGAACTTTAGTCTGCAAGCCTACTGATCTGCAAGGTCAGCAATGGAACCATGGAGCATCACTTGGTGGACCAGTAGCTTTTGGTGGGCTGTCCACTGGGCCATCTTACCACTAAATCTGAGGGGGGATTGGGAGTTTCTCTTGTCCACGTACGTAGCAGGCTAATTTCTGCATTCTGTTGTCCTCTTTCCATTACTGACAGACGTTCGCATCCACAGTCATTCGCTGGTGTCGAAACTTCCGAAAAGCTAATGGCCATGGATTAGAAATACACCTATTCAATTCAATAAAAATGAAAGAAATTACTTCGACAAAAATTGAGAAATAAAAATATCAATCCATCTGAGTGGCCACAACCTTCAGCACCTAAGGACTATCTTAATTCTGGATGCTTTTAGTCTCATGTCTTATTTTTCAATGCACTTCCTGTGCTACGATTCTTATTTCGTGTTCCGTATGCAGGCACTGTACTTTAATTTTATATTCGTGCAATCCTATTCGATACCTCCTTGTTAGTTATGTCATCTACCCATCTAATCTTGAATCGGATGCACCAAAGCAAGTATACTGTAACTCTCGAAGCTTCCTAGTGAGAATATAACACAGAAATTTCGTCGCAATTCAGAAATTTAGTCTCCAAGCCTACTTATCTGCCACGTCAGTAAAGGAACCATGGAGCATCACCTGGTAGACCAGTAGCTTAAATCCGATGCATCAAAGCAAGTTTACTGTCACTCTCGAAGCTTCCTAGTGAGAATGAAACCCAGGATTGCTTTAAGCCCTCAAACTTCTCTGAGCAGCGACCAGCGCCGCAGCTGCCTGGGGTGCGGTCGTTTGCGTCGGCGAGTTCCCACACAGGAAGACAAGAACGTCGTACAGAGAAGACACGACGCGCCGCCATTGAGCGCACAGTCTTCCATATTATTTGGTATCTCCCCACAGTGGTAGCGTCAATTTCTAGTTTGATATTTTTGGAGAACCGTGCTCTATTTTATGTAAATTAGGTCTATCACTGAGAACAATTAAATCTCCGTTACTCGCGGTTTTGACTACAAGACTCTTTAGTGTCCCACAACGTTTCATCTGTCAGGCGATCCACAAATCTGTTTGTGTAAAAGGCTGTGTCCAGACTGACTCCTCATCCCAATCGCTAAGGATAGAAACTTGACATTTGGAGAGTGTGTGTATCTTATACTGTGAGCATCATTTAAGATGGGATTGTCCGAAATTCCACTCCTACGGATGTGAAATATGGGATCAAAAGCTTTTTGGAAGAATGCGCTGGTAAGGGAATTTTTAAGCTAGAACTACGAAAACTGGTTTTAGGTTTCACAGTCAGAAAAAATCACGTGTTTCAGCAATTTTGGATATTCAACCACTGTGGAGGTAAAATACTGAGTGAATGTTTTTTTTTTTGAAAATAGGTACTAAAAAACTGGTAAAGGGTTTTAAAGGCTACATCTATGACAGTTGGTATTTGACTTCTCGGGTAGAAATTAAAAAAAAACGTGATTCAGTGTTTCTGAAAATTTAACCCCAGAGGGAGTCAGTGCATAGGGGTTGAAAACTTAAGAAAATATTTCATTACATTAAAAAAATTAAAGCTAAATTTATGAAAATTCCTATTTCACTTCTCGGTTAGATATAAAGAAATATTTGTTAGAGGATGAAAGTTGCCATGTAAATATCTCCACAAGAACGCGAAAAGCATGATTAAGAAACGATTTAGACTTCAATTTCGAGAATCTCTTTTTGGTCAGAAATACAATCGGAAAAGAGCATGCCTATATGTTAATTGGCGTGGAAAACGTAGGTGTCGCAGTTTGTGAACAACATAAAAATTCTATTAAATAAAAACAAAAAATCTCTGCGGGCCATACAGTGTACGCGATCGAAGCAGCGGCCGCTAAGTTAATAATGAATGTGCTGGTAATAAATGTAGGAGTAACCTATCGTATTCGTAAACTATGCTCTCAATGTGACGGTATTTTAGTTGTGCACAGGGGTTAAACTAACCGGTCAGCAACTTAAGAAATTCTCAGAATGAATCGAGCATAGCACTCCCTCTTGTAGTATTACAGATTTTATTTGTTGATCAGCGAGAGTAGTTTCGATTTCCCCTTGGTCTATAAGTAGGGTTTACTGTGTTTCTCGATACTAAGGCTGACGAACTTTAACACAGAGATTGCGGCATTCACTGTGAAAGAAGTGACACGCGACAGATGAAAATCCTAGGCTGCTGGACCCCGGGGCTCTAGGTCTGGCGTTCCACATACAGCTGCTTTCGATGCAAATCACTTTCTATTTGTTCCAGTATTTGTACATCATAATCACCATTCAGACACTCCTGAGTGTCTAAGAATGCAAGTAGACAACATTCAGCGAATATTGTGGCTGGGCGATCTAGAGAGCATGAACAGATAAAGTCTTATTTCACAAACGCATGCAGAAAAAGCTGTGAGGCTACGCCGCGGTAACTTTCCCGGTGCTTCTTCAGCTGTTCACGCTATGTATGAAGTTCCTAGTGTGCCCTGTTTTCTGCCTTCTTCAGCTGACGTGAAATGCAGTTTCTAGAATGAATTTACTGTCCAGTGTCGACTCGAGTCTGGGAGCTGTCTGCTGCAGTGGACGGAAAAAGAACATTATGCTTTAGCGAATCGTCGACAACGGTGCACGTTAGAGACTGAGAAAAAGCTCCCATTAGTGAATCAAATCTGCTGTGTGCTTTCCAGACAAACCGCTTGGACCTACAGGGCCGCCGTTGCGACTTCTCAGTATCCAGCGGCATCATCCGCCAAGACCCGTGCGGAGCTTTCCGGTTCATCCGCCAGATCGTACAGTGAAAAGTAGTGGCCCTTTAACACCCTTTGGGGTATATCCGACATTACTTTTACGTCTCACGATTTCTCTTCGTTGCGAATGATGTGTTCTTTTAGTTGGGCACCTTTCACAGCTCTGATATTTCGTACGCCTGTATTTTGTCCGTCAGGCGAGAGTGCGGACCTGTACCGAACGCCTTCCAAAAGTCAATGCAAGCACACGCCACTTACGTGAGCATGGGCATCTACTGCCTTCCGGGTCTCGTGGAAGAACAGAGCGGGCTGGATTTCACACGATCGTTGTTTTCGGAATCCATGTTGATTCCTACAAGAGAACTTCGATCTCCAGAAATTTTATGGTACGCGAACAGCAACGTGTTCCAATATTTTGACGCCAGCGATATGGGCCTATGGTTTTGCGCGTATGCTGGACGACACTTCTAGAAAACTGGAACGACCCGTGTATCCTTTCCAATCACTGGGAAGGCTCCAGTCCTCCAGTAGCCTACGATAGGCCGCTGCTAGAAGAGGGGTCCTTGGAAATGGAGTTGTAAATCTGAACGGGTTGGTCGAAAACAGAAAAATAAAACGCTTACCTATACTGGTAAGAGTCACCGACAGTCATTGACGAAATTTCTGTTGATATTGTGTCAGAAACCAGATTATTTGTTGTTCTTGGAGATGTAACCCGTCTAAGATATCTACGCGAAAGGCTGTCTGTTTTGCGTCATATGCGTTTCGCTTCTTTTCTTGTATGAAGCATCTTCAGTATCCAGCGATCAAAAACTTACATTTAAAAAAATAAAAATTGTAGCTATTGTCAAACCAGGTAAGGATGTTGCACTTCCTGAAAGCTACAGAACAATCGCTCTCCTGAGTGTGTGCTACAACGTATCGGAAAGAATTATCTACACGAGACTCCATCCTATCGTTGAAAATTGCATACCCATCGAATAACCGGGTTTACGCCAAGGAAAAATAGCCACGACCACGTGCTATCCCTAACAGCTCGCATCGAAAAAGGCTTTACGTAGCTCACGACGGCGGCAGTTTTCATTGACCTGATCTGTGCCTGCGACACGATCTGGAAGGAGTGCCTGTTGGCAAAACTACAACCTAGTATTCTGCAAAGCTTTTCTCCGGCTTATGATTGAAGTATTAAGCGACAGAACTCTGCTAGTAATGTTAAACGGTAGGAACAGTTCCAAAGGCTGCTGAACGGCTTTTCTCCGGGCTCTGTTCTGGCCCCACTTTTGTTAAATAGCTACACTTCAATGACCCAACCACAGCGTTCCGAAGTTCATTCATGCAGATGATGTAGCCATAGCTGCACAAAGCGCAAACTCAGTTCAGACAGACTATACCACCATATAGTAGATAAGGGGACTTAAGCAAAATCCGAACGAAAGAGAACTCTCAGCCTTCCATCTAAATCACAGACAGGCCCACGGTCAACTAGATTCCGAAGGTACGCTGTTAAGAGACAGTCTGTACCCTAAATATCAAGGAGAAACGCCCGACTAAACTTTTTTTTTACAAACAACCCCTGGAAAAAGGTCTTATCTGACGAGGATAACTCCCTCCTCAGATTTTGTGGTAAGAGGTCCGAGTGGACAGCGCATCAAAAACTGAGCACAGAAAAAAAAGGAAACAGTGAACTGTCAAATCTCAGGAAGTACAACATCGAGCAACGTCAAACAGTCATGGCGTCATGGTGTTGGAATGTTAAGCGAGCGAGGCGTGTTCGAAGCTCCCCGTCGCTACAATTTTTTCCCCACAAAATTATGAACTGTCCGTCCGGTTATTGACGTGCCTATTCGCTGTATCCAGATTTGTCTGTTTCATGGTGTAACTTTCTTCTGCCACAGCGACGTTTAAGGAGGGGGCCTATAACCGAAGTTGATTTTGCACAGGGAAAGTGGTTTCGAATGGAAACGGGAAACGCTTGACAACAGAATACTCCACAGGAAAACACATCCGCTGTATCATGCACGTCATTAGTGACAGTACGTGTGTCACATGACAGGAATCTCTTACCGACGCACCTAACTTTCACGTCTGGTGAGAGAGTGAGATATCCCTCCTTGCCAGTATAGGTGTTCGTATGAATGTGACTAATCACTTCCAAGGAAAGATAACAGTTTCTCACATAATGTGCGACATATGTTTCTCTGTGTTCTGTCAAAACATACGTTTTTAAAATTTTTGAAGTTGCGTTCCGTTTAGGAAGTTTTGACTTCTGAATTCCTTTGTTGTAACATAGTTCACACCCGTTTGTTATTTTCATTTTTGTGAGACGTCTGTACTATCTCGGGTGCTCTCACTATTCATTACATTTACTTGCAATGATAGTATATTCTTACCACATGACTCATTTAACCAATGTGCAGTAAGACAGTTACCAAGACAACAGAAAGAGAATAGACATTTCAATGACAGGACGGACAGTTCATAATGTTGTGAAAAATGTAAAAAAGTAGCTCGAGGGTGTTTTGAATATGGCTGCTCCTCTTTGCAGTCGAACAACGTGCCCACTTAACCGCACAACCTTCGCTCTTTGACGTTGCTCTATGTTGTTCTCGTGGAGGTTAGACCGCTCACTGTTTTTATTTTGTTTTTCTTTCACAATTCAGTACACCTCCTTCCTGTTTTCATGCTTGATCCGTGTTCAAGCTTTTGGCGGGCTGTCCACTGGGCCATCTTACCACTAAATCTGAGGGGGGGGGGAGTTTCTCTTGTGATGTAAAAACGTAACAAAAATTAGCAAATGCGTCTTGGGGTGGTAACGCCAACAATTTGAGAACCAGCAGCATTTCTCTGGTTTACGCTGCTGCAGACTACTGTGATCTTGTTTCGATCAATGGTCTCGTTGACGTCCTAGTCACGGGAATGGCGAGGACAAATACCACTCACTGGCTACCCGTGCTCTGAGCAACAAAGCACCGCCACGAGCCAAATGTTTTACTGCTCAGATACCTCAGCTTCATGTTCTAATAAGCCAGCACTGTCCATTCACGCCAATTCTGTCCCGCTTGCCAACGAACCTATGGAATCAAGACTGAAATCGAGAACCCCCGCCGCCAATGAGAACAGCAGCCAAACTTCAGAGCTTCACTATAGACAAGTACTGGCGATCACGGTGGAGCAAGGAAGTCAGAAACTGTACCCTCATAGAAGAACTGACACTGGAAGTCGCCAGAGCAGAATGGTATGGCGCAACCTCAACAGAATCCGTAAATGGACTAAGAATTTGAAGTAAATCATTGTTTCGGTGGAGAATGGTCGAAAATCCTTCACGTGGAAACCTTCCACATAGATTTCGAGTGCCCAGATACTCGTGCTGAAGTGTCACTGCAGGAAATCGACGATCTCAGCACTGTATTGGCTGAAAAGCCGTAACTTGTGTGGGATATTTGTATTCTTTTTAAAAAAACTATAGCTTTCGAAGAATTTACCATAATCTCACCAGGAGATGACTAACTGCGTGTGTCTCGCACAGTAATGATCTGGTTGCTAATTGTGGAAAGACGTCAACTGGGGAGGGGACTGAATTTGCATACTGTAGCGGGATATCCTCCTCTAGCATTACTTTTCCTCAACAATAGTTGTCGATACCAACATTATTTTTTGTATTTTGGACTGATCTATATTAGCTCAGCTGCTTTTCAGAAAAATTTGATGTATTTTTATACACAATATGTTAAATTTCTAGCTAAAATTTATGAAAAGGAATTACTTTATTTTCAATTTTACAATCTATAAGTACTAGCTCCGAATGTACAGTTAAAACTATTTTTCTAGAAACATTTGAAACTAAGAATTATCTGGCACACTTAAAATTTTTTAATTATGCAATCTATTACTGTTTGCCATGTTTATTTCTGTATTTATTTAAGAAATAATAATCGAAATTAATAGAAATTCATTTGTCAACAAAAATTGTAAGCACTGTAGAATATGGTTATTACCGCAGGGTTTGCATGCCTTTCATGTCATCGGACGCATTTTTGTATCTTGGGGGATCAGTGTAATTCCGACTTTGTTTATCTGAAAATTCAAAAGAAACTGAATTTTCACATTAACAAAGCCGAAATTACGTGCTAAAATTACTGAACTATCAGTTTAATAAGTTACGGCTGCAAAATACCAATACGAATTCTTTACAAACGAATGGAAAAATTTGTAGAAGCTGACCTCGGGGAAGATCAGTTTGGTTTCCGTAGAAACGTTAGGACACGTGAGGCAATACTGACCCTACGACTTATTTTAGAAAATAGATTAAGAAAAGGCAAATCAATGTTTCTAGCACTTGTAGTCTCAGAGAAAGCTTTCGACAAGGTTGACTGGAATAGTCTCTTTCAAATTCTGAAGGTGGCAGGGGTCAAATACAGTAAGCGAAAGGCTATTTATAATTTGTACAGAAACCAGATGCAAGTTCTAAGAGTCGAGGGACATGAAAGGGAAGCAGTGGTTGGGAAGGGAGTAAGACACGGCTGTAACCTATCTCCGATGGTAATAAGTCTATATAATGAGCAAGTAGTAACGGAAACAAAACAAAAGTTTGGAGTAGGTATTAAAATCCACGGAGAAGAAATAAAAACCTTGAGGTTCGCCGATGACATTGTAATTCTGTCAGAGACAGCGAAGGACATGAAAAAGCAGCTGAACGGAATGGGCAGTGTCTTGAAAGGAGGATATAAGATGTACATCAACAAAAGCAAAACGTGGATAAGGGAATGTAGTCAAATTAAATCAGGTAATGCTGAGGGAATTAAGTTAGGAAATGAGAAAGTAGTAGATGAGATTTGCTATTTGGGGAGCAAAATAACTGATGATGGTCGAAGTAGAGACGATGTGAAATGTAGACTGGCTTTGAAGAAGAGAAGTTTGTTAACAACAACTGTAGATTAAGTGTCAGGAAGTCTCTTCTGAAAGTATTTGTATGGAGTGTAGATATGTATAGAGGTGAAACATGGGCGATAAATAGTTTAGACAAGAAGAGAATAGAAGATTTCGAAATGTGGTGCTGCAGAAGAACGCAGAGGATTAGATGGGTGGATCACGTAACCAATGAAGAGGTACTGAACAGAATCGGGGAGAAGAGGAATTTGTGGAACAACTTGACTAGAAGAAGAGATCGGTTGCTAGGACCTCCTTTGAGGAATCAAGGAATCACCAGTTTAGTATTGGAGAGCAACGTGGAGCTTAAAAATCGTAGAGGGAGACCAAGAGATGAATACACTAAGCAGATTCAGAAGGTTGGATGGTTTGGTGGTTTGTTTGAAAAGGGGGAGGCGACCAATCTGCGAAGTCGTCAGTCCCTTCTTCCCAGTAGAACAATTACCCAAGGTAAAGAAGAAAACAAAGAAGATATACGGCACGATAACAGGAGAAAGGAAGAACCAGAAGAACGACAGAAGGACAACAAACACTACAATGGGCGAAAGAGGGCAAGAAAACCAGAGAGACATTCAAGATATAGGGAGAAGAGATTAAAAACGAGAAAGCAGATTACCATGGCTGGCTGACCATGAAAATAAAAAAAGGAGAAGCCAGCCACTCTGCAACATATTAAAACCTCCACCCTAAAAGCACTATGCTGGAGGACACAGGGGGACAAACGCCAAGTGCTAGAACTCCGATCAAATGATGAAACCCGCCCTCACGAATAAAACGTAAAATTAAAGCTGCAGTTGAGTCACTGTCGCCCAACACCGAAGGTAGGATGCTTGGAAAGTTAAAAGCCTGCCGCAAAGCAGCTAAGAGTGGGCAGTCCAGCAAGAGGTGGGTCCTCGCGATGGAGGAGGTAACCATGTGAGAACCAGGTATGGCCAATGCGGAGGTGACAAAGGACAACTTATCGCCTGCGACACATTTTCAGTCTCCTTAATGACACGCAGTTTGTTGTGCATACTGTTATGCCACTGTCTCCCAAAGCCGAAAAACCTTGCGGCGTAAGACAGAACGCAGGTCAGTTTCGGAGATGCCCATCTCCAGGAGCGGTTTCTGCGTAGCCTGTTTGGCCAGGCAGTTAGCAAGTTCGTTGCCTGGGGTTCCGAATTGTCCTGGGATCCAAACAAACACCACTGAACGACTGGACGGTTCCAGGACAAAGATGGACTCCTCGATGTTCGGTACTAAAGAATGGCGAGGGTAGCACAGGGCGATAGCTTGTACGCTGCTCAGTCAGAATAGAGAACAAACGACTCACTAGGACAGGAACGAATGAACGATTAGCCACAAGCACTGCAGTGAATACACTGAAAGCAACGGGCAAGGATTGCTGTTCAATATGGCCTTTGCAGACATAGGCGAAACCAACATTACCATCATCGAGGAGTCAGTGTAAATAACTTCATATCCCCAGAACACGTCAAGCATCTCGAGGCAGTGACAGCGGAGGGTGGCGGGGTTAACGAAGTCCTTAGGGCCATGCAGAAGGTCCAGACGAAATTTCGGCCGAGGTGGACACCATGGAGGTGTACGTGAAAGGACCTCAAGTAGAGGTGGTAAAGGGAAGGACTCCAGTTCGGAGAGAAGGGATCGCACGCGAACCGCAATCGTGAGCCCTGACCTGGGCCGCCGTAGTGGGAGATGAACCGTCGTGGGTGGGAAAAGGAGACGGTAATTCGGATGCTCAGGGCAGCTATGAATGTGTGCTGCGTAACCGGCGAGCTGCTGCGCACGTCTGAATTGCACTGGAGGGACTCCAACCTCCACCAGTACGCTGGTCACCGGACTCGTCCTAAAAGCTCCTGACGCTCGTCGAACCCCGCAGTGGTGCACAGGGCCGAGTTATTGCAATGCTGAGGGCGCTGCCAAACCATAGACCACACTTCCATAGTTAATATGGGATTGTACACGGACTCTGTAGAGCCGCAGCAATATAGAGGTATCTGCACCCCAATTGGTGTTGCTCAAGCAATGGACGGCATTGAGGTGCTGCCAGCACTTCTGCTTAAGCTGACGAAGGTGAGGAAGTCAAGTCAATCGGGAGTCCAAAACCAGTCCTAAGAATCGATACGTCTCCGCTTCAGTCATTAAGATAAAGGTCAGGTTCCAGATGAACAGTACGACACCGACAGAACTGCATGACACACGACTTCTCACCTGGAAACTGGAAGCTGTAGGCTAGAGCCCATGACTGCACCCTGTGAGTGGCTTCCTGTAGGCGACGCTCAGCAACACCAGGACGAAGTGAAATACGAAATGCAGAAGTCATCGGCATGCAAAGAAGGGGAGACCGACGGCTCTATAGCTGCTGCTAGACCGTTAATAGCCACTAGAAGTACATACACGCTCAATACGGAGCCCTGTGGAACACCATTCTCCTGAATATGCGGGGGGGGGGGGGGGGGGGTGCGAGGGGGGGGACGATGGGAGGCACCAGCTTGGACACGGAGCCACAGGAAGTTTTGGATAAAAATCGGGAACAGGCCCCGGAGACAGCACTCATACAATGGGGACAAGGATATGTCGCCAGGTAGTGCCGTATGCTTTACGTATGCCAAAAAAAGACGGCAACCAGATGTTGGCGTCTGGGAAAGGCTGTTCGGATGGCAGACTCGAGGGACACAAGAGTATCAGTGGTAGAGCGACCCTGGCGGAAGCCGCCTTGACATGGAGCCAATAGGCCCCGTGACTCCAGGACCCAACCCAACCGCCGACACACCATACGTTCCAGCAGCTTACAGAGAACGTTGGTGAGCTGTTGGACCAATAGTTACCCACATGAAGCACATTTTTACCGGGTTTTAACGCCAGAATGACGGCGCTGTCCCGCCATTGCGAAGGAAAGACGTCATCGCAGCAGATTCGGTTGAAGATGACGACGAGATATCGCTTGCAGTCAGGCGAGAGATGTTTAATCACCTGATTATGGATCCGATCCGGCCCAGGAGCTGTGTCGGGGCAATGTACAAGAGCGCTGAGGAGCTCCCACTCTGTAAATGGGGCGTTATAGGGTTCACTGTGGCGCATAGTGAACGAGAGGACTTTCTTTTCCATCAGCCGTTCGAGGGTGCGAAAGCTGAGGGTTAGTTCTTCGACGCAGAGGCTTGAGCATACTGCTCAGAAAATTGCTCGGCAATCGCATTTGCGTCGGTAGAGAGCACGCCATTGATGTTAACGCCAGGGACACCTGTTGGGGTCTGGTACCCAGAAAGACGACTGATCTTCGTGTGACATATGGCACACAATGGTCTACAGTACCTCACCCAAAGCTCCTGTTTCCGTCTTTTTATAAGCATGCGCACGCGGGCAAAGTCGTTTAAAGGCTATTAGGTGCCGTAGGGAAGGGTGCCGCTTATGCTGCTGTAGAGCTCGCCGAGGCTCTTTAATTGCCTCAGCAACTTCCGGCGACCATCAAGGGACTGCCTTTCGCCGGAGATAGCCTAGAGAACGAGGGCTCGCGTTTTACGTCGCAAAAATTATCGTTGTAGTGACCTGCTCAATCACAACATGGATGGCACCAGGTAGGGGAGATTCAGTGGTGACAGCAGATCTGGATAGGCGTCCGTGGGCATGACGTCGGGGGAGTGACAGGAAGATGGGGAAGTGGTCGCTACCACACAGGTCGTCATATGCTCTCCAGTGGATAGATGGGAGGAGTCCTGGGCTGTAAATTGATAAATCAGTGGCCTAGTAGCTACCATGAGCCACACTGAAATGTGTGGTGGCCCCAGTATTTAAGAGGCACAGGTCAAACTGAGACAGTGAAGTTTCGACATCTCTGGCAATAAGCGTGGTGATACCCCACAAGGAGTTATGGGCGTAGGTAAGGTTTAGGGAGGTGATCAATCAGTGCAGCCAATACATTCAGGGATACCGCACCATCTGGAGGGAGATATACGTTGCAGAGAGTTATTTCCTGCATCGGCCGTATCCTGCCAGCCACAGCTTCAAGAGTAGTTTGAATTGGCACAGGTTCACTGCATACCGAGTTCAGGACATAAACGCAAACTCCACATGACATTCCATTACATTCGCTATGGTTCTTGTAATATGAAAAATGTTCAAATGTGTGTGAAATCTTGTGGGACTTAACTGCTAAGGTCATCAGTCCCTAAGCTTACACACACACACACACACACACACACACACACGCCCGAGGGAGGACTCGAACCTCCGCCGGGACCAGCCGCACAGTCCATGACTGCAGCGCCTATGACTGCAGCGCCTTAGACTGCTGGGCTAATAGCGCGCGGCTCTTGTAATATCACCTGTAGCCACGAAGGACAGGGGTCCGCATTGCTGGGAACCAGGCTTCCTGGAGGACAACGCTGAAAGCAGGCGTAAATCTCAACAGCTGCCTTAGCTCAACCAGTTGGTAGAAAAAACCGCCGCAATTCCACTGGAGGTTGACGTGATCGTGAGACTGGGAAGGCACGAAAAAATGAGGTAGTCTACGCCTCAGGATCACATGCTGCCACTGACTTATTTCCTGAACACACTATATCCATTGTGTGTGAGGATCTGGCGAGCTCTAGGTTCTCAGCAGAGTCCAGAATCTTCTCCTAATCCTCAGACACAGAGCTTGTAGGCAGTGGTGGTGTGGGTGCCGCCAAACTTTCCTTGATCTTAGGGGGGTCTTCTTTCTGGATTTCTCTCGATGATCCTTGGGTTTCTCTGAGAATGAGCATGATGCCGTACGACCAGCTGCTTTTGGGCACTTCAGCCACTGGCTGGTGTCTTCTTTCCCACTAGCAGAAACCTGGGAAGGGAGTCACCCAAGGGACCGCTTCCTAGCGAGAGGAGCTGAAGAAGAATTACGCATCTCCAGCTAAGAGTTGGGGGACTGGTGTCCCCGATGGTTGGGGGGAATAGGTGGTGTGGGAGCAACAGGAAGAGAAGTGCCTCCCACCATCAAGGGGGCAGGTGTAGTCTTCTGGCTCTGAGAGTCGACTGGCTCGCGGAGCTGATGGTGCTCTGCAACTGTTCTCGTAACGGCGGCATAAGAGGTGGACATAGCCATATTATGTAGGTGCTCAAATTTCCTCTTGGCCTCAGTGTAGGTCAGTCGGTCCAGGGTCTTGTATTCCATGAATTTCCTTCCACTGGAGGCGCTGTAATACATGTCTAATCGTAATCTTATTAGTTGCATGCACGACCTTCGCTAGCTACAGTGGTGCATGGAGTTGGCTGTCGACGATGTTTAGTGACACATGAAAGCAACTACGTGTGATACAGCGGAACAAGTATCGCTTCCATCGATCTCCAAACTCAATGATGTTCATGCTGTGAAGAGACGTCCAAGGCGTAACTTGAAGTTTGATGTAACAGTTGCGACTTGTCAAGCGCACACTTCTAACGACCATGAACCTGACGATGTCCAGTCTACGCTTAGGCAGAAGTTAATCAACTCTGATCCGCAAGGCGGTTGAACAGTTGTGAGAATGGCGGAGCAAACTTCTTCATTCTTGAGTTTCTGGTAATGGCTTGAATAAAACCTATGTCATGCTGTTTAGGAAACATGAAAACACTGTTCGTATGAGGCTTTGTCCTAAATTGCCGATCTTTCGGAGTTGCACGCGATTATATCTGAGAACCTAAACAACTACTTTAGATGAAAATAGGTTATTTGTTAACGATGTCGAGATAACATTATATGGCTCACTACAGCAAATATCCTATCCTTTTTCAAACAGTGTGATAAATTATTTATGGTCAGTACTTTTACGAGCTGACCTTCCCTTCTGAAACAACTTCTTGTGGCTGATTGTTTACGAGTAGTACGTATGTGCCGTTAGCTTTTACTCGGAGTAGCACGTAATGGCCCATTAACATCTAAGTAATCATTTGCCAGAAAAGTTTTCTCCGGCGGCTGTTCATGTTGTCTGAAGTGGGTATTCATTCCACTGTTATCGTTATTTATCGAAATAACTTCGTTTCCACCTTGGCCAGATGTATTTTCGCGAAGTAAAAACTTTTTGTCATGTAAATGAATAGGTTTCCCAAGACGACATTTCATACTTCCTAAAGACTTTTTTGGGCTTCCTTTTCTCTCATCGGACGAGCTAGACGCCTTCCAACCGGACAACGAAGCTGCAGATCAGTTTTCATATTTGGTGTTAGAGCGGTACATCTAGCCCGAATAATAAATTTTTTCCGCGCAGAATTCTCTTCTCTGACACTAACGACAAATGCATGGGGGAAACCTTTCATTAGAAGCTGAAAGGTATGTCCTATCATTCACATCCCAAGATATTTCAATTATTGGAAACCTTCAGTGAAGAACGAACAACCGCTTACGTAAAAATGAATAGCGTGAATTTGGGAAAAAACAAAAAGTTAGACTAAATAAGAAAACAGTTCTTAAGAAGAAACATCTGCAACAGAAAAGGATACAGTTTAGACAAAGGCGAAATAAGCAGACTACAGAAAACCGAAGATTTGGTGGCCAGTACACAGTGTGGTTATGTGGTAAGGAAAATATGCTATAAGGATCTCTAGTATGTCAGTATTCATATGGATGCACTGCAGTGGCATCCGGTAGATAGCAAGGGTACGCAAATAGGGTACTGCGTGTATTTCATTCACAAATAGTCCGCAACGTTTATTACTCTCCGTACTTAACACGATACAGAGGTGCTCAAATAACCGTACTACTGGAGTAATCAAGTATACATTAAGTAAATCAACGACTGCATTTAATCTAATAACACGATGTCTGGTTTTCTGATTGGTTTAAGTATAGGACAGCCAAATCTAAAAATAGAAAAGCAAAATTCTGCGTTATATTTAGCCGCACATTTTCTCTTAAAAGCTGGACTACCTACTTTTAAACAGAAATAGTGTCAGCAGGGTATTTTCAATCGAATGTTAATAATGAATTAGTTTTCGCGAGATCAACTATAAATGTTGCGTTCTATAAGCCTAACAAAAGCTGGACATGACCGACTTTTATATATTTGGCCGGACACGACTGTAAAAAACCCGACACCTGGCAACCTTGTGTATGTATTCACAGACAACAGGTACACAGCTGCAGGCCAAAGGCTCCTTATAACTACGAGACGTGGACTTTTCCCCTGCGGCGCGGCGGGATCTAAAGGGCTGTGGGGGACAGCGGCTACGGCGCCACCTGGCGCTGACTCACAGGGGTGGTCAGCCGTGCCAGGCGGACACGTCACCACCGACACGCGACCTTGCCCGCGAGAGGCAAAGGTCCCGAGTTCGAGTCTCGGTCCTGCACACAGTTTTAATCCGCCAGGAACTTTCCTATCAGCGCACACTCCGCTGCAGAGTGAAAATCTCATTTTGGGAACACAAAACTTTATAGCCGCTGGGCCTCCTCGCCAGAGATGCCACTTGGTTGACCATTCACCGTACGGAAGATCCAGTAGGATTCCGACATAAATCCATCTCTGATGACAGCTTACTGGCGAGTAGCAAATGAAATTAAGGGACTTCTATCACTGTTGAGGGTACGTTTAGAAGGGCCGTAAAAACACCATATTGGTCGGCAACATATACCGGCAGTTTCTACGGTAACGTTGCAGCCACACGGATTGCAGTCACGTTTGGACAACTATTCTCGGAAGTCTTTGCGGCAATAAATTTTCGGTACACGAGTCTTCACTCGAGCCATGCAATGGCCGCAGAATGGACCGAAGCGACCTAGTGTAAAATCAGGTTTCGAACAAATGTCCTTTTTCAAGTAAATGAACTACTTCCGAAACTAACTCGTTAAGTGGTGTTGAATCAGTACCTCTCTTCCAGAATGCTGAAAAGTTATTATGAATATATCATTTAAAAGCAATTCATCTGAGAACTGGTAACATCAATAAGAATATGAAATACTGTGTACTCATTAATGCAAAACTGGCTATCACCCTACACTTTGCGTTTAGTGATAATTTATGCAGAACTTTAAGGCACCTGTTCAAAGTGGACTTATCTATGGGTCTTCGTACAACGCGTTTGCAACATTTTGGTGGAAAGACTCAAGGAATTCACTAGAGTAATTAGATACAACAATTAAATGTTTCTCAACATTTTATTGAGGTTCACCAGTACCGCGAGATCAATTCATACAAGCGATACATTTACGACCATTTTGGTGGGACGTGAAAAGGAATGTATCGAAACAGCGCAATAAAAAGAGACATCAAGTTGCTCACCATGAAAAACAAGCGTTGAACCATAAAGAAATTTAGACGTCTCATCAACCTACGTAGAACAACACTATGGGTGAGTGCTAAGGATCTAGGACAGTAGCTTCGAGACTGTTCTTTTCCAGATCTCTCTCTCTCTCTCTCTCTCTCTCTCTCTCTCTTTCTCTCTCTCTCTCTCTCTGTGTGTGTGTGTGTGTGTGTGTGTGTGTGTGTGTGTGTGTGTGTGTGTCTATGTGTGTGTACGTACCACGATATTCGTTCTAAGCGAACCCCGTATTCTTATGTTCTGTGTCGTTTTTGTTTTTGTTTTTTCAACGGTGCGTATACAACTTAAACAATTAATGTTGATAGTTTGGAAAACTGCTGTAACCAGTGTTCACCCGTCTTGAGTGTAATTAACAATATACAGGATTCTTCAGCTTGCTTGGTTGTAACAAAGCATATACTGGGTGCAACTATGCTCGTGATGCACAACTACTTTGACGTTTTTACGGAGAATAGGAAGGGGGAAAGCGAGCTGTGATGACTTGGTAAACTAACTCACGCGTAAAAATTTGTATGATTAGTTGACAGCAGACGTTGACAGTTCCAGGCCGTGGCCATGGTCTTCACAATCTTGACTGGGAACTGCGGGAACTGCAGAGTAGTGCGCAGAGGTATTAAGACTAAATGTACAGTCCTAAATTTATGATCCAGGGCACGTACGGCGTTACAGGGAGCTGTAATTGCACCTCCTATACTATTTAACTGGTCATATCTCTGTAGATTCTGATTTTAGAACAGACACGTATTAGGTGTTACCATTTTACAATGAGTAAAGACTACGCCAAATTGGGACTCTTGAACAGCCATCCTGCTTGTCCACATTGCCCAACTATGACAGGTTCTAAGTTTTGGAAATGTAGTGAAAGTCGATCCAGGCTAAACTTACCCCTACACAAGTATGTAATGTGAATCATAAAATACCGCATACACTGGGTGTAAATGATAACCGTTACAACGTACCGCAGTCAAGCAGGGCACGTCGAGACGAACAGTTTGAAGTAAGGTACTTGGATTTGTCACGGTTTTCCCGTGGTATCGATCTCTGCACTTTGCAACCAAATAAACGAGGTCGCAGGTTCGAATCCTGCCTCGAGCATGGATGTGTGTGATGTCCTTAGGTTAGTTATGTTTAAGTAGTTCTAAGTTCTAGGGGACTGATGACCTCAGAAGTTAAGTCCCATAGTGCTCAGAGCCATTTGACCCAACAAATCTCGTCAGATGTGGTATCAATAAGACCGTTTGATAGGTTTTCACTATAAAGCAAAGATTTACATTCGAGCTCGAATAATAACGATGTCATTAGTAACCGATATGATGACATGGGCTTACTGAAGAAAAAGAAGTAACCTTTATCATACGACATTTAATGTTTCCTCCTCCTCCTCCAGTCGGAAGACTTATTTGGTGCAGTTCTCCATGCTACCATATGCTATGCAGGGCTCTTAGTATCTGAGCGACTACTGCACCTTATATCCTTCTGAATCCACTTACCGTCTTCATCTCTTGATATCCCTCTATAGTTTCCTCCCCCCCCCCCCTCCAAAAAACACACACACACACACACACAAACACACTCCAAAACTAAATTGGTAATGCCTTGATGTCACAGGATGTGTCATTCTATAGAAATACTTTCAGAATAAACTTCCCGTCTCTCACATCTATATTCGACCTTAAAAATTTTCTCTTCTACAGAAACATTTTCCTCGCCATTCTCGCCTACATTTTATTTCCTCTCTACTTCGGCCATCATCGGTTATTTTGCTGGCAAAATAGCAAAACTAACCTACTGCTTCAAATGTCTCGTTTCCTAATGTAATTCCCTCAGCATCACTTGATTAACTGAACAAAATTCCATTATCCTTGTTTTGCTTTTGTTGATGTTCAGCTCACATCTACCTTTGAAGACACAGTGCATCCCGTTCAACTGGTATTTTAAGTCAAAATTCCTACCATGAAACACGTAACGAAACAGTATCAACTGTCAGCCAAGCCTAATGTTAATTTAATCTCTGATATGCGAAGACTCAACCTTGAGAGCCATCAAAATATGTAGGCAACTTCATTACAAGTAACACAAGAATTACGGAAGTCTATAATTCATAAACTAATTACGTTTTCTAAACTTTACCTCTCATCAGAAAGTTCAGGTGACGGGAAGGCCGGTAAAACTTTCACTTCCCATCGAACTTGCCAGACTGAGGATTATTCGACAGAAGTGCGAATTATATTACGCCATAAATAAGTTATTCGATACAACTGATTCGCACCTTTGTCATATTCAAAACACCACATATAATTTAATACCCTCTAATTATATAACACGAGAAACACCAATGGTTTGAGAGACACAAAATATCAATCTTTGACAAGATTACCTAAAGTACAATACGCTAGTCAAATTATAATATGTACTACTTACAAAAAGCTTGTAAGGCCTTATCTGCATATTACAGCACCAACACTAAAACATTTGATTTGTGAACAAAACACAACAACATAAAAGTATTAGATCTTACGCCTGTTTTGAACCTTTAAATAGTACTCTAAACTAGCACTGCAAACAACCAGTCGACTATGGACACGTTCCAAAACTAAAAGCATTTTGAAGCGAGAGACGCTTGTAAGGCGAATGTACTTGAGAGCATACGTATGTTTACTTGACTCTGTAAAACAGTATTGCGCAATACTAAGTGAAGTGTTGCAATGTTTAAGTAGTTACCAAGTTAGCAACTAATAAAAGCCTCATATCTACCAGAAGAAAATTCATTTCCTATTTAATTAATCAACAGCAGAGACAATTACCGCCAGTGGGCTTCGCGGAATTAATGAACCCGGGAGGATAATACAAAATGCAAACTAAAGGAGACTACGCTGCAAAAGCTACGTACTAACTGTACTTTTATACAGGTAACAAAATCGGGACTTCGTTGTGCATGTCTCATTTCAAATGAGGGCTCACACTATATTCAGACAACAACGCTGTGAGCACCTCACAGGATGTATCTGTCCGTTTGGTTGGTTGGTTCATTTGGTGGAGGGGACCAAACATCGGTCCCATCGGGTTACGGAGGGATGGGGAAGGAAGTCGGCCGGGCCCTTACAAAGGACCCATCCCGGCATCTGCCTGAAGCGATTTAGGGAAGTTACAGGAAACCTAAATCAGGATGGCCGGACGCGTGTTTGAACCGCCGTCCTCCCGAATGCGAGTCCACTGTGCTAACCACTGCGCCACCTCACTCGGTACATCACTCGGGAAAACAGCCTCAAATTGGCCCACAAAAGCCACTTAATATACTACAGCGGTCGCTCGACGGGCGAAATTGCATTAAAATCGTATTTTAATATCAAAAACTCCTTGCTGATGCACTTACAGGACGTAATTTTGATGTGTTATTTTTGCTTCACCAGTTTGTTTCGTCGACCTCAAATTGGCAGTTAAATAGTACTGTTTCTCCGGCTTTCTTACTACGAGATAATTGCCCGTGTTGGAATTGGTAAAATAATTATTTTTGCATAGCTTGTTCAGTGCCATTCATTACTCTAACAGGAAAGGTTAACTAATGTTACCGCTGGCATAAGATGGTAACATTAAAAATCTCGCCCGTGCACTATAGCTTCATGGTGCTTTTCTAGGCCATTTTTACGCCGTTTTCGGTCCTGGCACACTTAGTGCCTTCGTCTCGAGGTCTGCATCTATCTACACTCCGCAAGCCACCTTGCGGTGTGTGACTGAGGGTACTTTGTGTACCCAGTCGTTCCCCCTTTCCTGCTCCAGTCGTGAATGAATCGCGGGAAGAAATATTACCGGTAACCTTCCGTGACGGCTACAACCTCTCATTTTTTTGTTCATCGCGTTTTCGCGTGACGTATAGGAGGAAGAATTATACAGTATCTGTTTACTACTCTAGGAACTTTCGCTCTCACCTTAACAGTAAACCATATTCTGAAGCAGAACGCATCTCTTGCAGCATCTGCCGTTGGAGTTGCCTTAGTGTCTCCTTGATGCTTTCGTGCTTGGTAAATGAACCCGTAACGAAATGAGCTGCTCTCTTCCGATTTTATCTCTGTCCTCTATCAGTCCCATCCGCTACGGATCCCTGAATGACGAGCAATACTCACGTGCGCGGATCACCTTTTAGAAGCAGACTGAAGTCCTCGGAACCCGGGAATACAGTGACAGCAGACACGGAATGTAGCAACACACCCAACTATTTAAACATTTATAACAGTACTGATTATGGAATGAAATCAGGTCTAAATAGGTCCTCCTCTTCTATGTATTCTCAGCAACCTTATTTCGTTACTGAAATATATTAGTCAGCAGTAAAAACGAACTAATACTCGGAGAATCCTACCGCCGCATTGATTTCCGTTTTCCAGCTAAACACTTATGATATTATATTCGTATTGCAAATGCGTCGTGTAACTGAATGCCTCCATGGTACTATATACTGTGCCTATCTATGCTAATCATCTCTCTCCACGGCATCGGTTTCTCAAATGCGATGCTATTACAGTGCTACGCTGAATGTCTTGCAGTCTCTTTCGAAGTGGAAAATAAGCAATAGATGCATTTTTGCTGTACTCTTAGATTGATGGGGTGTGTTATTTCTCGTTTCCTGAGAGCCCCACTAAAATGAGTTAGTCTTCAAAATAATCATTTCCTGTCAGAAGCTAAATAATCTATGTTGACTACACTACGTCTTCGAATCGTTGTAGCCCCAAGGGAAGACTGCTTACGGAGTAATGTTCTTTAAAAGAATAAAGTGGTCGCCTTGGAGCGGTAAATTATTACCTATGTACTCGAATAGATGTCTTCTTTTAAACGTATGATGACGTATTACATACGCGGTATTTGTACTTGTAATAGATATATATTTGTAGTTTGCTGTTATGTCTATGATACAATGTGGTGTAAAAAACCACTATACATTTGTCTATTAAATGGTAAAAATATCGTCCGATAACCAAAAATATTTTATAAATGTGAAATTGTATTTGTAAATTTAACTTTGTAAATGTCCGTGTACAGATATAAGTTAATATTCAAGGCCAAGGAGAATCTGCCAGTAATTTACCTGGCTCAGTAAAACAAATTGAGGTGAGACTAGCTGCCAAGATTGGCCGCGGCGTTCCGTGTTTCCGGCCGCAGACGAGTGAAAAGTGGCTGACGAGAGCCGACTTCGACTATTCTGAGGAATGTCGACTGGTGCTGCCTGCTGAAAGAAAGCTTACGGAAAGTGCATCAGTACCCACGTACAACGAATCGTACTGACCAAGTGTTACTAATAGTGTCACAACTGCAGTGAGATACGCATCGGAAGAGGCGTAATGGAGGCGGCACGGAACAGTCTAGTGTCTCGCCAGAAACATTTTTACCGAGATTAAAGTACCATTTTCTAAAAAGGCAGAACTGTTAGCGAAGACATACAAAATCCTTTGAGATGATTTTATATTTAAGAAATGTAGTTTTGCACCAAACATGATAAGTGTGACTGCAAAACTACTTCCATTTAGAGCTCATTTGACTTATTCCATATCAATATATTTCATCTTTACTTACGAGAAAATTGTACTCAGATGGTTTTATTCTCACGGGAACGTATATTCATGAGATAAAGGTCTTCAAGTCGAAATTGAAATTCTGTCTGGTAAAATATTAACAGAGCGATCATTTTCTCCATTAAATTCAAGATGGATGCCGCTTTCTACTAGCAAAGAGCAAAACCAACGTCAACTCGCTGTCTTCGACCGCAGATTAAAATTGATTCAAAGTCTTGACAGTAACAACATAAGTTCTTTTTCCATCTGAGAAGTACACAAAAAATAAAGTATAGCGTAAATATGGAAAAGTGTGGGAAGGTAACAACATTAACTTTCTAGAAAAACCCAGTATAATAATGAAGAGACAGTAACAGAGTTTCGGGAGTGATCATTTAGGTGCACAGAACAGAATATTTTATCAGCAATATATGTACGGTACTAATAACTTTGGAGGCAATGTAAATGTGGTACCTATCTACCTTTCACTAATTTAGCTTTGCGTAACAATTATTGAACTTATTTCATAATAAATGTGTAAAAACAAGACTATTCGCGTCAACATCAATGATTCGCCTCACTTCAGTTTAACTTCTTATCTAAAATAAAAGATTGACTACGCCATTGCCAAATAATTACAATACATATTTAATAGCTGTTATGTAACAAACCTACAGGGAAATTTGCAAATTTCTCTCATTGTACATTACGAAAATGTGTTACAGGTTCAGCGGCTATCTGAAGTGCATTGTGTCAAACATTCAATATAACAGTTTCGGAATGGTTCGATGTGTCTGTTATGGTGAAATACAAATTTATGTAAAGACCTCAAAGGAGCAATTTACACTGGCTAGCAGTGGTATGTATTTTTAGAACCGCAAGACATAACGTTTTCAACTATTTCAAAAATATCGGAATTAATGTAATTTACATATGCACGTCCAAAAGGCACAGATGTATCATTTTCCTCGTTCTACTCATTGGCGTTCAAACAGAAGAAAGCAATACCGTATATTTATCTTTGGTAATTTTTATTAGGGAACACCAACCAGTCTTCCAACTCCCCTTAGATTGTTACACGTCAATGCATGGCGCGTACACTCCAGAACGTGTCATCTTATTACTGTAGCTTGCATTATAATATTCACGATGTTTTGAGTACGAAGGGTTACATTTTGCTTTCCAAGAGTTTCGCAAACGTTAGGCAAACCGATTCGCGTCACTATATTTTAAGCTATATGAAGTGAGGAATTCCGAAGACAGACTTCTTGAGTTTTGAACAAAATTGCCTCTATCATCAATTCCACTAACGAATCAAGTTCCGCATTGGTGCTTCTGGTGAACGTACAATATTCAGAAGCACAATATGCGCCAACAGCGCCGCTATGTAACGATTGACGGAAGCTAGAGTGCAGCGCCGCCGGGAGATACTTCTCGCGTCCGACGCTAGGTGGCAGGCGATTATGCGCCACACTACAGGCTCTCTACGCCACACACCATCTGATGATCACGCGATGGCCCGAATCTTTATGAGCAATATTAACTAACAGTCAAGAAACTGTGCTGAGCAGAAAAAAAGTAAGGGCAGATATTGAATGGCTTATTCTTAGAAAGGAAAGCAAATGTTATGTTGGCATATTAGCCTCGGTGCTTGCCAGATGATGATAACGCAACGACGTGTATTTGTAAGCTATTAGAGAATTATCTACCATGACGCAAATACTGCTGCTCTTGTCAGACCCAACAGCGTATCTTTTCCAGCCTCTCCACATGCAGTCTTTAAAACATGCAAGCAGACTATGCAACATCCATCCCCCTCGCCATACTATCCAGCTGCTGACTATTAAACTTCCAAATACCTGAATTCCATAAATTAAAGATAGATCCACCAGATGTGCCTGATTCCAAATGGCTTTACATATTTGATTTGAGTTTTTCATCTTTACCATACGAATATTACAGCCAAACTTCAGCACGTAAACTGTTTTGATAACAAAATCAGACACTTTTCGGTGGTGGCGTTTAAAATCGGTTAACGATTGTGCGAAAAGTAAAAATATCGGGTGAATATAACCTATTATTTGTTGAATGGTCTGAAGTTTAATGCTGCGTCCCTCACTTGATATCACGTCTTGACGTTTTACAGCAGTACTATTGTTATCACATGACCAACTAGATGGTCATTTCATTCTGCGAAGTAAGCTGCGTACTGATTAGGCGCTAAATCAAGTTTGACCTCTTAGTACTATGACCACAGCAGGACACAGTGTGTGTTGTAAAAGGTAACTTTGGAGAGTTACGAGGGATAAAACATAATGTTTAGCTTACTATTGGCTATTAGCAAATTATATTAAACCGTGAACTCTGAAAACAAGAGAAACAAGTTTGGAAGGATACAGTGATATGGTCTGGCATGCTAGGGCAATAAGTTAAAGAAAACAGTAAACAAAAACCATTTTCTCGTTTTCAAAAAAACATTATTTACAGAACGAAGACATGTAGCCGACTTTTTGGTTCTTATTAGCACAGTCATGTTGTTTTCGTTTATACGCTCTAAGGTACATGAGTATGTCCATTACCTCTTGGTATGCTTCCTAGTAGTCTATATCCATTAGGCGCTCGGACTTCTTTCGAACTGACACTGAGTTAAGATGTGCGCAGGAAGACACTTTTGACCAGAGGATAGCTTGAAGGAGGCTGCTGCTTTTCTCTGCCCCTCGCTGGGTACGCCCTTGCTAACGAACAGGAAAAATTCGAACGACTTAAAGATGAGCAACCCTTCGGAGGGGTATACTGACAAATTGAGCTTCGACTGCAGGGGAGTCAGCACGAAAATATCCTAAATGATAGGAAAAATCTAAGCAAAACCTCGGAAATCTAAAAGGTCCTTAAATCGATAGCGATATCAATTAGTGAGCTACTATTTCGCGTTATTACTGACTGAATTTAAAATGCTGTAACATTCTTCTCATCAAGAGGTATAATCTTGTGTTCAAACGTTCAACACAAGAAGACAAATATAACTTGACTCATCCAGCATTTGAGAATGAGAGCACTTAGTGACTCCTTAAAAAATAAAAACAAAAAAACTAAGCATAATTTCAGACTTTTTACGAACTTTGTCACTTCCATACTTAACGTCAAATATTTAACATACTAATTCACTTGTAATCGCACACGTTTTATACATGGGAGTTCTATTTTTTAATGGATCGAGAGTCCACAGGTTGTTACCAAACATTTTCTTTTCTTCTGGTACGCACTGCGCGTTAACTGATCGGACAAGTGTCGCACGAGTAAACAGTGTACAAGTTCCAATAGGAACCTCTTGGCAAAGCGCAAATCTTCAAACCACTGTTTGGGAGGTAACGGCTTCGCTTGTAGGAGAAATGCTCTTCAACTGTAGAGCAATCGGAGGGCAGACCACATTTACGGCCGTCCCGCGGGCGGTGACCTGCCACATTAACGCCTCTCGCTGGCGCCTGGACGGCCGTAAAAGCGACTGCGATGGGCTTGGACCAGGCGTCGAAGGGGGAGTTGGCTGCACCCCATTTCAGAGGGTCACTGCGCAGCACCAGGTGTGGCGTTGCAGCATTAGGCCGAGAATGTCCTGTTATCCGAACATCTGTGTTAGCAACGAAAACACGCTGCCCTAGGAGGTTCACAATGATGGGAAATCGTGCAAGTCACTTCAGCTGAGTCAAGGCGGTTATAACTACGAAATCTTTGACGTAATTTCGGTACCCGTAGTTGGTGACTACCCAACATTTTGGAAACTTCAATACGAGTACATTTCCTTCAGAAGCAGTGAACGACTATTCTATTTTGTTGTTGTAGTTGCTGTGAAGTGAAGATACCAGAGCGGAAAAACACGTTTCTTCTGTTAATTAACACGGGGGGGGGGGGGGGGGGAGGACAAACAGATCCACAAAGATATCACGAGATTTTACAAGATGGATTGCCATCAAGCAGTATTAAAGGCATTTCTCCTCCTCCTCCTCCTCCATAATACACACCGCAATGAAATCCTGCAGTATCTATTTTTATCGTCAGCTAAAGAATTTGATCGCAAAGCTTCAAAAATTGCTCTCATCTCGTAGAGAGAAATCACATCCCGAGAAGAGGGCATCACAATATATTCCGTTGTACATCACAAGCTATCCTCTTCAATATTTGGCGAAACGAGTTACGAATGGTTTACTGCCAATCTGCCCGATCTGAGAGAACTGCTTATTGATGTATACAAGTTTGTGCCGAAACTTTAAAAATATAATTGTAAAAGTGCGGCGTTCATAAAGTGTACAGGATAGTGAGAAAATTACTGCTTCATCTGCTTTTACGACCATCATCATCCCAGCACGTGTACGTTGGTTGGTTAATTCGGGGGAGGGGCCAAACAGTTGTACCATCAGCCTCAGTGGATTAGGAAAGGAAGACGGCCGTACCATTTCAAAGGAACTACCCCGGCATTTGCCTGAAGCGATTAAGTGAAATCACGGGAAGCTAAATCAGGATGGCCCGACGCGGATTTGAACCGTCTTCCTCCCGAATTCGAATCCAATGTGCTAACCACTGCGCCACCTCGATCTGTCCCAGCAAGTGTAAATCATCAACTTTGTTTTCAAGTAAGTATCTAATTTTATATATGTAGTTGTAGTTTTAGTCCACGCGCTAAAATCGCTCACTCGAAATTTATTTGCAATCGAAAACTATCCTTTACTTTTCCTTTTTATGTCTTTTATGAAAATATTAATAAATAGGATAGGTTGAGAATTATTTGTTTATTTGCAATGTAACTAACGTAAAAAATGTAAATTAAAAAAGGTGTGTCATAGCGACTCGAACCCTCGACTTCCAGAGTATCGTTCTGTAGTCTTTCCACAACGCCGGCCGCTGCGTGCAAGCTATGCTAACGTAAATGGCTCATATCTTACTCGACCTGCATCGAAAATGCTAATTTTTATAAACGCATTTGGAACTGCAACGTCTGTCCCTTCTGCCCAGGCCCTTCTGGTGATCTACTTGCCGTGGTTCGCAAACAATGTGACTGTAACCTCGACAGCACCAGCAGCTCCTGTGGAACTTCTGATGCCTTAGGCACTGTTGTGAACTACTGCAACATGCTGCCTAAGCTCCAGGCCCACCCAGCCTCGATGCTGCCAGTACTGCCCGATGACGATGACGACGACGACGATTGGATTGCAGGGGTGTCAACTGCGCGGTTACCAGCACCCGTACAAATTCCCAACCTTTGCTCAGTCCCATGTCGCCACCTGCATGAATGATGATGAAATGATGAGGACAACACAAACACCCAGTCATCTCGAGGCAGGTGAAAATCCCTGATCCCGCCGGGAATCTAACCCGGGACCCCGTGCTCGGGAATCGAGAACGCCACCGCGAGACCACGAGCACTAGTCGAGGAAGTGGTGCTGCCTGTAAGGAGATGAAAGCAGAAGATGAGCGCGAACACTAGTTCTTGGAGCTATTTAACCCCGGCATTCAGGGGACAGTGCACTGTCCAGAGAGGGACTACTTTTTACAGCAATCTGAGTCCATCTCCGCAGCTTCTGGGAAAGCTGCATGGGCGTATCTGTTAGGTTGACACACATGTACCAGTATGATTACTATTCAGTACATGTCACACGCCTCTCCTATCATCACAAACCACATTAATAATTCATCAGTTATTTCTCGCCTAAAAGGCTTCCTCTGTTTTAGTTACCCTATTTGTTTATTGTTCAATAAATTTCCTCACTACTAGAGTAATGAAATACAATGTGTGGTTGAAGAAAATAGCCAATTACTTTGTTAAGAATTGAGAAGTTGAAACCATTGTCTTGCCAGGACTGTAGCTTTTTGCAAAACTAAATATCTCATAATAATTAACAGCTGTCATTTTTTTAGTCAGGACACGCACTCCTAGGAGGGCCGGGATTTGGGCACCTTCTGCCGAGACAACCTTCCCAGTGCAAGACTTGTTAACGGTCGGTAATTGTAGTGAACTATACAGCTGCAGTATTCAAGCCAATTCTAATTATCTTCAGATTATAAACAGCATCCAGCTATATAATAAACTATCTAACATCACCACGCTGTCCATATAGGACTATCACACCCCACTTCCCTGACAGTATTTGGATTTGTTACACAGTAACAGTGTGTATCATTTTCGTTTATCATTCCAATGATGTGAAAAGTGGAGGCGTCGAGGAGGGCTACGTCGTTTAGGAAATGACCCTCACAAATGCCACAGCAAACCGACTTGTGGTGA
The DNA here is from genome assembly GCF_023897955.1 of Schistocerca gregaria. Taxonomy (NCBI): domain Eukaryota; kingdom Metazoa; phylum Arthropoda; class Insecta; order Orthoptera; family Acrididae; genus Schistocerca; species Schistocerca gregaria. The sequence goes on along the minus strand of NC_064925.1, from coordinate 42,868,276 downwards.
CTCATGGGCTTAAGGATTGAATTGCAGGCCTAGCAATGCGTGGTGATGTTGCGGTTCGTTGACGCTGGCCATAGCCAATCGAGTGATGGTGGACAATACCCCAGAGGTGGCCAATAATTCGAATCGCAGGCCGTGCCGTGGCACGAGAGCCATGGGTCTCACCTCCTGTGTGCATGCACCCCCCCCCCCCCCCCCCCCAAATCCCAGCCCCTCCAACTACTCCTGCCACGACACGCTAGCCTAACAATGGAACCTCCCCATCTCAACCGCCTCAGATTTAGTTATAATTTGGCACAGTGGATAGGCCTTGAAAAACTGAACATAGATCAATCGAGAAAACAGGAAGAAGTTGTGTGGAACTACGAAAAAAAAAATTAAGCAAAATATACAAACTGAGTACTCCGTGTGCAAGGTAGGCAACATCAATGAAGGTATTGGCTCAGGAGCGCCGTGGTCCTGTGGTTAGCGTGAGCAGCTTCGGAACGAGAGCTCCTTGGTTCAAGTCTTCCATCGACTGACAAGATTAATTTTTTTATTTTCAGACAATTTTAGTGTGGGAGTAGACGTGATTACGATTCCTCCCGGTTGTACACCTCTTTTTTGGGAAGCTGCACAGGTACACAGAGCAGTATTGTTTACATGATCGTGTGTCAATTGTCAACGTCCAGGCACTCACACATAATCAACTTCGCTCTCCAAAATTCCAGGACATGTTCAGATTTGCTTGAACATATGCAGGATTTGACGCTCTGCACACGGAAAAATTTGAAAACATTAAAAACATATGTTTTGACAGAGCACAGGGAAAGCTGTGCGACTGTGAAACTGTTGCATTCATTTGTTGCAGTTTATGTGACAAAATGTTTTCGGTTCCCATTGAAAAGGCACGTCCTTTCGTCTACTAATCGCACAGTTTTCCGGTGCGGTCGCAAAACACAGACACTAAACCTATTACAGTGAACAGAGACGTCAATGAACGAGCGGACAGATCATAACTTTGCGAAAATAAAGATTGTAAACTTTTCTCTTGAGGGAATACTTGAACCAAGGACCTCTCGTTCCGCAGCTGCTCACGCTAACCACGGGACCACGGCGCTCCTGCGCTTACACTATCCTTGATGTTGCCTATCTTGCGCATGGACTACTCAGTTTGTATATTTTGCTTATTTTTTTCATAGTTCCACACAACTTCTTCCTGTTTTTTCGATTGATTGTGTTCAGTTTTGCAAGGCCTATCCACTGTGCCAAATTATAACTAAATCTGAGGTGGTTGCGATGGTGAGGTTCCCTTGTGAGTACGAGGAGAGGGAACGGGGGGGGGGGGGGGGGGGGGGACAGCGAATGTGGCGCATTTGAATGGCAGAGCAGGCACACTCCCTATATGTAATTTGTATTTCACATTTCTCAACAAAACAGATCAGAAACGAAACACATTCTCAGTATCATTTCATTATTTTTGGTGCGCTAAGATAGTTTTTATCTGGTGAAAAATGACGGCATACTGAGAGACGCGGACTCAGACGATTACGCAGATTTTCGCACTCAGGTTGCCACCTCATCTTATTTAGTTTCATAACCGGGGAAAGTGCTTTGAGAGGCACATGTTGATCGAAGTATTGTAGCACTTTGGGAACCTTCTCACGGAGACGAGGAATCTCTACCTGAGCAAAATACGGTACACGTCCTGAACCGTTTTAACGTACAAGGGTTTGTCATTAAAACGGGAATTACCTTGCAGCTCAGTCAATTACATTTGCACATGTACAGGTGCACTTTCAACTGAAATGCAAACTGTCTCGAAAACGGAGTGTGTCCTGAAAACGTTTAGGAAACTATCTTAATTCTTTCTGGGCAACAGTGAATTCTTCAAACCGCGCATTTTTTTTATAATAGCAGTGAACTCAGGGAAATAAGACTAGTCAGAATGCGTCCCTTCTATAACGCGATTTTCTTTATAAACTTATCCTCTTCAAATCAATACGAAGTTGAGCTGACCTTGCAGTTTCTTACTGTCGGCAGAGTGCAGTCAAGTCCACTTGGTCTGCAATGCATTCGAGATGTTCCAATTTTCGTTCGTGCACTCCTTTCTCTTTCGTAAATTCACCCGTGGCGAGTTTCAAATCCAAAAATCGTTCCAGGCATGCCCCTTGACTTAACCAACATATTTTACAGCAACATACTTAGTCTCCATACTCTTCGCCAGTTCCGTGGAAAACTGTTGCTATCGACTGTGGGATAATAATGTCATGTGTTGATTACGTAGTTACTTGTACAATCGTATGCTGCGGGCTGTTGGAAGTCAGCAAGAGCACTCCAAGATAGGAAGCCAGAGAGAGAGAGTGCAGATAGCAGGCAAAAGCGGTAACGTTTAGGTTACCGGAAATCTACAATAACGCTAGAACCCTGCGTATTGCGGACGCTCTGGGCAGGTGTCCCAGGCGCTGTTGTAAGGTGTCACAGCCGAAGATGATCACAAAAGGCGTGTCCTAGCAGACGCACCAATCTTTCTGGTGAGAATAGCAACGTCACTGGGATTACACTGGTCAGAGTGCTACAACAGCAGTCCCCACTCAAAATAGGCCAACTGACGTAAACAACTGTTTTTGCTGGGCGTAATAGGAAGGGCAGCGACGCTTAGCTTTCAGCTGAACGCTGCTGCTACCAAACTTTTTGTCAGTCTGAGTAAAGTCCAGATACACCCTTACCTAACGAGTAGAAGGGGAGGTTGGCCAGAGGTGCCCTATAGGTGCAGAACCACTCTTAGGATTGGCTGAAGCCTATAAAGTACCAGTGGATTTGTGCGCCCCCATAAAGCTTTAAAAATCCCTATTTTTGTAGAGTTCTCAGTCAGTTCATTGGGACGCCAAGACTGTCACTCGTTGCCAGTCTCGGTAAGCTCTTACAGGTCTTTTTGTCTCGCTTTGAGTGCTGCTCTCAAAACTGAACTTAAAATGCTCCTAGTGTTCGCTGCTTCTGTCAGCATTCACTCCACGGGCTTTGACACTGACTTCTGCTGTGCAACTAGTTGTACCCTTCGCTTATTCTAATGCTTAGAATTAGCCTTGCGTGTAGTAATTAGTTTCATAGCAAATGAACGTCGTTAATCAGGTTCCTGAGTATCCTTGAGTCTCCTGCTGCGAGCACCGTATCGAGTGCTTGATGCCTCTGCAAACAATCAACCTGCCTTCACAAGAAGATTGTGTTTCTGCTCCTAACCGCTCGGAAATTGCAGACATGTAACGCCACCCGCTCTCTGTTCCTCTATCCTTTGTTAGGCTGCGACAGTAAGTGCGGCTTCAGAAATTTTGCTGTTCATACCACCAGTTTCTTCACGTACTGCCTGTCTGCAAATTTAGCCCGAAGTGCTTCTTGATGTACAGAACAGTGAATCCCATCTGTCGATCGTTGTAATTTTTTGCTCGTGCTCTGTCAAATCACTGCAAATTTGCAGTTCCTGTCGCGTATGTGACTCGTTAATATATATTGAGAATTCTTCTCCCGCTCTTCTGTCATTCACATTCATTTTATAGGATTGTGGTGATAGGTCGCTGTGCTCCCTCTTTTTGTGAGGACAGCCACTTGCAATGGTATTTGAATTACGCAACCATTACGGTGCCTCACCTGAACCTCTCGATACCAGCTATATTCTACTGTGTTTCTGCGAAGTAGTTGACATATTTCTGAGACAACATTCAGATTTGATTTCATTTGTGATACATCGATATGTTTATATTGCAATGATATTATTCTTATGTGTATTCTTTCTTTTGTCACTATGATCTTTGACGTACTTGTAAATCTGATTTTTGGGCGCGTAAGCGATTATTAGTTAGGTGATAAGTTGCTAGAGAGTCGGACCTTGAGAAAGTCAAGTCTTGGACGTCATGTAAGAAAGACGCGTATTGCAGTCCGCTTATAAAATGTGAACTTTAACAGTGACTGTGAGGAAGATGTTTTCAAGTATGTTTTGTATTGTGAAGTGATGTTTTGTGTTTACGTGATATTGCAATTAAAAGGAAGTGTAACTTAAATTCGGAGTGCTGATTGCATTTTTTACATCACCATTGTCCTGCAAAAGTGTAATCTTCAAGAATGATTTGTGAAGCGCATCTACAAAACTTTTGAATATAGCAGAATGAAACCTAGGTCTCTTTGCATCCGAGCTTGGAATCATAATCATCTAGATTTTCAACTATTGAGCCATGATTTTACGACGAGACCAACGTGGGGAACACAAAAGGTAAGTGCCTAGTTTTTTCATTATTACGTGAAATGATTTTATTAACTGTGCTCTAATGACACCTGCCACATAATATGACTGTTGTTGCCAGCAAATGCAGTATTTAGCAGCGTGAGAAACACCGCAATCGTAATTAAATGCTGACCTTTGTTGTGGTAGGGTTGTAGGACACTGGACCTGTGAACTTTTTTATACCTCGAAGAACTAACGAACTGAAGAGATCTGTGCCGGCCGAAAAATTAGACACGGCAGTGGTAAATGAGGTGTGGCGCTGCAGCAGGTATCTGTACTTCCGGGAAGGAGCGAGCGAAGGCGAGAATAGGCGAGCCTTCGAGCGCACGCGGTCCGGGTGGAGTCTGAGGAGTTGCGGCTGGAAGTGCGATAGCCAGTGAGAATCGCTGGCTAATTTCTTTCGGCAGAAGATAAGAACTGATGACATTTGCTTTCGATACGAAGAGCGTCAGAACAACTTCTGGTGATTTTGTTGTTATGCATTTTAACTTTGGTTACTATTTTCTATATTTCTTTGGGGACTGGGAAAGAAACTAGTTTTGCTGACACACAACATAGCGGTGACCCGAAGTCTGGATTCGGTTAAAATGTGATGATTTTCTTAGTTCACGAAGCCAGCTAGTCTCGGCTAGAAAATACGATTGTCATAATAGATGTGAAGTGCAGACTTCAGATGTGCAGTCATGACTGCAATAACCAATTTTATTATTATTATTCCGATATTGGCGAAAATTTGCTTGATGGTAAATTGTAATCTACGAGAACAAAATAACAACGTCATTTATGAACCTCAGGAAACTGAATCAGCATTCTGGCTGGCTACCGAGGACTGCCTCACGGTCCACCTTATTGAATGCCCATCATACAACACGCGAGTTTTTATTAACATACGTATGCAACACGACAGCCGGGAGAACCCTAACTGCACTTTTACTTATTTCAAGACTTGTCTTTGTTGCTATTGGTATGCGTACAAATGTAAATGTTTTCGGATTGTACCTTCTGTCTTATCTGTAACGGATGTTCGACTGGGATCTATTGAGATGTTACGCTTGTGACGGTTAGTGCGGACGAACGTTGGATACTAGTTTGTTGAAGTTCCTGAGTGCCGAGGTGTGGGACACAGCTGTTGGCTGACATGTGCTCGCGTGCCGCCGGCACAGCTGCTTCTGTGTTTCTGTAAGTTACACGACAAGTGTTCTTCCCGTACCTATCCTCACTAAATATGTTACAAGCTTACGTTTTGCAGGTCCTTCAGAAATACACGCAATAATTTTTTGAATAGTAGCGATGAATCTTCTCATATTTTATGTAACTTCAAGTGGTGTATATTTTAGTTCAGCGCATTGCGGTTTTCAGGAAACAAAGGGGCCATATATCACAGGTCATTTGACCGAATTGTCCAAGGAACTGACATGTTAGGCAACTTACGAAATGCAGAGACGCTTGCGGATAATCAGTTCAGGTTGCAAAGGTTCATGGCAGACTCAACGTAAGGAAGTATAACGTAAAGTGAAGGGATACGATAACGTTCGGCTACGTGATCGACAGTCAGTCAAAGCAGTGAAGCATCCACGAATATGTACGGAGCGATTTAACACGGGATTGCATAAAAGTAACGGTGGCGGGCGGCAGGAGTGAGATGTACATCTATGAGAGAAGGCTAAGCTACTGTAATTCACGCCACCAACACCGCATCGCGCATATTCTTGTGTACTATTAACTAGTCTACGATCCTTATCAAGTTGGACAAGGTGCGGTGCCTGTTCACTGCACAGTCATCCAAATATGAGAATCGCCGAATACCATTGCATTCATTCTCAATTCCACGCGAATTTTCGCACGATCAGTAAAGCACGGCATCTACTTTACAGTGGATCGTGAACTCAAGCCAACAGATTTTTAAGCGATCTCTGTATTCTTTCCGGTGACAGAAGGTGCCTACTTACTTAATATTTTATCGGGGTCCCCTGTAGCACGTCAGATAATGTCAGTGCAGTTTGGTGATTGTTAATCTAGTACACACAGTCTTTCAGGAAAGCTAGATGCGATGCACCCAGGAGAGACGGACGAAATAGTGGATCTCTCACGCTGAGTCTCGGCGCACCACCGAGGGGTGGGTAGGCGGCGGGCGCCGGAGGGCAGGACGCCTGCCTGCCACGCCTGTAGCTCACACCCAGCCGCGGCTACCTCTCTTCTCGCAAATCAGCTTACGGCGCGAGGAGGCGGCTGACTCTTCTGGTGCCTACTGCCTTTTCCCCCACTCCTGTACCATTCGCGCACGCTTTGTGGGAAGGTCGAATGCCGGAAAGTAATATTGCACAAACTGGCTCTAAAAATCATCAGGTGAAAAAAGATACTGAGCCACATGTGAAAAACAATAAATCCATGCACTGGCGAAGAATGGCGAGAAATTTGAGAGAATGAGAGACCTTAAATTTTCCCGGTGAATTGACTGTTCGAACAACTTACGGGTTTGCTGCCGGGTGACGTCGTCGACCACCACCGATATTTCGACAGGAGCACAGCCTTCCATTCTCAAGGCACAACTGCAAGGCAATGTGCAAGGGAATTTAATACTTCGGTTCACAGAGGAGAAACAAAGAAAATACCACACACAGTACAAGTGTCAACACAAACAAAGATGACCAACACCAGAAATATCGGTAGTGACTAATCAACAGGAGAGGTAGCACTAATTCTTTCCCTCTGTTTTTTGATGAGAGACAGAGCCGGATTCCAAGCAGCATTTAAACAAAATCTACCCTCTCTCTTTATATGGTTGCTTGATAGTTTGATTTCAACAGCTTCCTTAATAATACTACCCAATAGATGGACGTGCGCGCCAGAATCTCCGTGTTATTGTATTCCACAGGATGACCGGTGTCAAGGCAGTATTCTGCAATAGCGGATTTGGTCGGCTGTTGTAAGCGTGTGTGACGCTTATGTTCAATACACCGGTCTTCCACTGTCCTAATTGTCTGACCAATATATGACATGCCACAACTGCAAGGAATACGATAGACCCCAGCCTTACGCACACCGAGATCATCTTTTACGGACGCCATCAGGGCCTTAATTTTAGAAGGTGGTCGAAAAACACATTTCACGTTTCCGCAAAATGCGGCCAATCCTGTTGGAAATGCTTCCTGTGTAAGGCAAAAAGGCCGTAGACGTAGGTGCCACTTCGTTGCTATCGTCACTCACCCGTTGCACAGAAGGCTGATAGGCGCAACGCACGTTTGATCTGCCTCTCACTATAACCATTCTGACGAAAGGTGACTGCGAGATGTAATAGCTCAGCTGCCAAACCTTCAGGGTTCTAAGATAACGTGGGCCCTGTGAACCAAGGTACGAATTACTCCTTCACGCTGAGCTGGATAGTGACAACTATGGAGGTGGAAAAGAATGAATGCCTTCCCTTCCTTGATGTGTTGGTCAAAAGGAAGACTGATGGTACGTTGGGACATTCTGTTTATAGGGAGCCTAGTCACACTGACTTGTATCTGCGAGCTGATAGTTGTCACCACGCGACATGATACCAGTAAATATGGGCCAGTTAGCATCTCGTGCCGCATCCTCTAAGATTATGTCATTGCGCAGTACTTTACAGACTAGCACGGTAATTTTGAAGGGTTGTGCCCCTTCATTTAATTTTCCTATTCTCACTTATTCACCAAAATGAACCTTTTCAGCTTCCTGCTACACGCATGTTAACGTCAATTAACGTAACCCATTTCTTACATAGCTTCCCACTTTCACTTTACCAACCTGCCAGTTTGTTTCATCAACTGCATGCTCAAATTTGTTGCCACTACAGGTACTGCTGGATAAAAAGACAGTTCAAAACAACCTCCGAAATATAAACCAGGGCACTGATTAATAATACCAAATCATAGTACACTATGGGCCATTAAAATTGCTACACCAAGAACAAATGCAGATCATAAACGGGTATTCATTAGACAAATATACTATACTAGAACTGATATGTGATTACATTTTCACGCAATTTCGGTGCCTAGATCCTGAGAAATCAGTACCCAGAACAACCACCTCTGCCCGTATTAATGGTCCTGATACGCCTGGGCATTGAGTCAAACACAGCTTGGATGGCGTGTACAGGTACAGCTGCCCATGCAGTGTCAACACGATACCACAGTTCTTCAAGAGTAGTGACTGGCGTATTGTTACGAACCAATTTCTCGGCCACCATTGACCGGACGAATTCAGTTGGTGAGAGATCTGGAGAATGTGTTGGCCAGGGCAGCAGTCAAACATTTTCTGTATCCAGAAAGGCCCGTACAGGACATGCAACATGCGGTCGTACATTATCCTGCTGAAATGCAGGGTTCCGCAGGGATGGAATGAAGGGTACAGCCACGGGTCGTAACCCATCTGAAATGTAACATCCACTGTTCAAAGTGCCGCCAGTGCAAACAAGAGGTGGCCGAGACCTGTAACGAATGGCGCCCTATACCATCACACCTGGTGATACGCCAGTAAGGCAATGACGATTAGAAGCTCCCGATGTGCGTTCACCGCGATGTCGCCAAACACGGATGAGAGCATTATGATGCTGTCAACAGAACCTGGATTCATCCGAAAAAATGACGTTTTGCCATTCGTGCACGCAGGTTCGTCGTTGAGTACACCATTGTAGGCGCTCCTGTCTGTGATGCAGCGTCAAGGGTAACCGCAGCCATAGTCTCCGAGCTGATAGTCCACGCTGCTCCAAACGTCATCCAACTGTTCGTGCAAATGGTTGTTGTCTTGCAAATGTCTCCATCTGTTAACTCAGGGATCGAGACGTGGCTGCACGATCCTTTACAGCCATGCGGATAAGATGCCTGTCATCTCGACTATTGGTGATACGAGGCCGTTTCCATATTCTGCTAACAGTCATTGGATCTCGGCCAACGCGAGCAGCAATGTCGCGATACGATAAACCGCAATCGCGATAGGCTACAATCCGACCTTTATGAAAGTCGGAAACGTGATGGTACGCATTTCTCCTCCTTACACGAGGCATCACAACAACGTTTCCCCAGGCAACGCCGGTCAACTGCTGTGTGTGTATGAGAAATCGGTTGGAAACGTTCCTCATGTCAGCACGTTGTAGGTGTCGCCACCGGCGCCAACCTTGTGTGAATGCTCTGAAAAGCCATTCATTTGCATATCACAGCATTTTCTTCCACTCGGTTAAATTTCGCGTCTGTAGCACGTCATCTTCGTGGTGTAGCAATTTTAATGGCCAGTAGTGTAGGACATAATGGGCAGTGACTGTCATGAAAGTTATGATAATTTATGTTCAAGATGGTGGCTCATTGGTGGACCTGGGTTCATGTTTACCCTGGTGTCCGAATGCTTTTAACCTAAAGTGAGGTCACTATAACGATGGACATTTATGGCCAAAACAAATGACGCCTGCGGAGCTGCTGGTCGCACTGTGCTGCTACTGGCCACGCCCCTACCACTGCCCACCGGCCGCTCGCCTCCAGCAGCCTGAGACTGTCGTTCTTCATCTGTGTCTCACTCGAGAAGAGGCAGCAGTCAATTCAGGCGATGATGTAGCTGTCAATGGTACTGCTGTAATTTTCGTGAATGTTCTGCACCAAATGCTATTTTCTGCAATATACGACACTACATTCTGGCCTGCGGCAGTGGCCGAGCGGTTCTCGGCGCAGGTTGGAATCCTGCAGGCTGGAATCCTGCGTAGAGCATGGATGTGTGTGATGTCCTTATGTTAGTTAGGTTTAAGTAGTTCCAAGTTCAACGGGACTGATGACCTCAGAAGTTAAGTCCCTTAGTGCTCAAAGCCATTTGAACCATTTTGAACTATATTCTGTTTCATGCCTAATTCTTACTGATCTTCTAAGAAAACGGACATTTCATTGCTATTTCACCGATTTCCTCCGCTTTTTAAGGAGATACATGTGGATTTGGATGTCGTTGCTTTCCCCCCCCCCCCCCCCCCCCCCCCCACAGGGTTTCGTGACTTTTTTAAAGACAGCACACATAATTATCGGTTTCGCTGCTATTTTATCGATTTTCAGAAACCACACATAAAATACGTGCTGTTAAATGATTAATAACAATTACCTTATGACGCTATTTACAGTTTTTAGACAATTCATTAACATTTTATAGATTTCTCTCTCAATATCCCATAAATATCCAAGACGAGGCACTTAAATACGGAACTTTAAATGTGTAGCATGAAACACCACAGCGTGTAACCTGCAAGCACACGAACATATGACACCGTTTACAGTTCTTGAAAATTTTGGGGATTTCGTTCCTAGGAAGCCACTTTTTCACAGGAAGACACGTCACATCAAGAAATATGCAGCGCGCCTACGTCTCCCTTAAAACGAACTTTTCACTCGCACTTTTAATGTGTGATGTAACTGTGAGCTGTTCTTGTCTTCCTGTAGCGCTGGACGCTGCTCAGACTAGTAGATTTTTGAATATATAAAAATAAGCATTCACGTTAGAAGTCATTCGGCTCATTCAGCAGTAATTCCTTCTGCCGTTTCCTGTGTACACAAATCCCCATTTTCTGGAATGGGTCGTACTGGTGCCCTATGCAACACTTTCGTGTTATTCTCTGTGTTTCCTACCGAACTTTCTTCTCTGTCAAAATGTGTACTGAAAGCGCTCTTATTTCGGTTACATGTATGCTCTCTAAAACGAGTTTTTAAATTCCTTCCTGTCTGGCCGATATAAAACTTGTCGCAATCTTGGCAACTGACCTTATAGACACCAGATTGCTGCTACGTCGTACAATGGTGCGTTCTCCGACAGAATCTCGCATGCTTTCAGAAAAACGAAAATAAAAATTTGATTTCAAACGAAAAGTGCAACTGGTTCTAGGCAACGCCACAAAGTTGGCAACAAAAGCAACAAATATTTGGAATCTGGTGTGTATAAGATCAGTTGCCCAAGACTGTGACAAGTTTATTATCGGTCAGACAGGAAGGAATTTCAAGACTCGTCTTTGAGAGTATACGTGTAACCGAAATAAGAGCACATGCGGTACATATTTGGACTCAGAAAAACATTCGATAGGAAACATAGAGAATAATGTGAAAGTGTTGCATAGCGCGCCAAAGGTACAGTTACTGAACCTGCTCGAGGTAGGGGAGATTTATGTTCGCAGGAAACGGCAACTGGAATTACTGCTGAATGAACGGAATGACTTCTAAAGTGAATGCTTATTTTGATTTCTTCAGAAAGCCACTTCTCTGAGCAGCGACCAGCGCCGCAGCTGCCGGCGAGTTCCCACACAGGAAGACAAGAACGTCGTACAGAGAAGACACGACGCGCCGCCATTGAGCGCGCGCTCCGAATCTATTATCGATCATCGATTATTTAGTTTTTAATTAATGATCCCGGTTTCGTTAATTACCGTAAAATTACGGTTACGATAACTGATTTGCCTTGCTGGAAGATTTCATTTTATAGATGTGATTTTGATGTTATTCTTTTCATACTGGCTTTTGCACAATTGTATGTTTTACTTTGCCAGGCTAGGAGCTTCACAATATTAGTATTTCCACTTTTTATGTGGATTTTAAATGTGGATCTAATTCCACGTACAGTATGTCAGTACATGTTTTATTATCAGACGCTCGTTTTGCCATGTGAAGTAATTTTAATTAATGACTACGCATAACGCACTTTAACCATTTTTGGGATACTGGTTAATCATGTACCCTAGTTATTGTGCCCTCTGCTGGCCTCAGTTTCTTTGTATAAATACCAAACACGTTTTGATCATCACCATCTACATGTTTAAATTGACGCTGATACTGCATCACAATATTTTGTGGTATTTATCGCTGGTAAACATGGCTGTTGATCATGTGAACACTTGTTATCTTTCTTATGCAGCACCAGGCCTTTTATATATTTGTCGTCAGCAAACTGAACTTAGTTGGTTACGCACTGTTTTTGTTTGTAGAAGATCTGAGGATGGCATTGGGCGAAACTGGTCATAGTGAAGTGTAAACGTTTTCGTGAACAAGACGGACCTGTAAAAGAAAATAGCATTGACTGGGCTACGTACTTTCACAGGTACACCTCCCCCACACCCTCCAGATGTCCACCACGTTACAAAGCGGTCTACTTTCATAGCTCCCTATACATACACACATAGCCCACTTTAAAGAGGTTTTGAAGGTGGATCCACCTTGCGTTACATCAGGGATAGGGTTTGACGGTGGACGTACGATAGGTCAAGAGGCGGGGGGGGGGGGGGGGGGGGGGGGGGGGGGTCTGAAGGTAAATCCACCTCCTAGCGGCATCTGTCATCCCCGCCTCCCTCCACCTCCTCCAACCCCCCCCCCCTCCTCCCCCCACAATTACAAACCGATACACATCATCACATGCATAAAAATAACTCGCACTAGGTGTTTACAATTTTACTGCATTTACGAGAAGATTTAGAATACATTACCTGAAGTGATGTCGTGATCTACGGTCGCAGGTTCGAATCCTGAGTCGGTCACGAGTGTGTGTGATGTCCTTAGGTTAGTTAGGTTTAAGTAATTCTAAGTTCTAAGGGACTGATGACCTCAGATGTTAAGTCCCATAGTGCTCAGAGCCATTTGATGTCGTGACCATGTGAGGAAAAGTTTCGGCATACACACAGACCAACCTGCTGTCAAAGCTCCTTGAAATCAGGTCGCTCTGTAACCTAGTGGACGTCTGAGGCTGTTCTGGCGGATCAGTGGTGGGTGGAGGTGCTTTTTTTACGATACTTGTCACCTTTGTACAATGCAAATTCTTCTACATTCATCTTCCGGATCAGCATCGTTGTGTGGTTCAATGTCTGATGTGCGAGAGATTAACTTTACTACCCCTAAATATAGAGAATGTGGGGTGAGGTTTGCCTCTTGCGATGGTTGATCTTCAGCTATTAATCAACGTCCTGATAAACTTACTGCAGCCCGGTTCCTTTATGAAATTTCAATGAATTACAAACATCTGCTGTGTATGGGACGTTGATAGAATTCAACGGGGAGAGTTGAAAATCTGTGTGTGACCGGGATTCGAACTTGAGATCTCCTGCTTACTAGGCAGGTGCCCTAATACTTTTTTTTAAAAAAAAACATCTCATTTTGGTCGTTATAGTTCGTTGTATTTGTTCGGCGCGGACGTCCCACGACGCTTGTTCAGGTTCATCGTCGATCCGTTCACTCAGCTTTTTTTAAATCTTACAGAACCTCTACGCCACCGAGGACACAGGAATAATCGCGGCTGTGCGGACTTAACCCAGACACGCCCCCCAGCACACCCACATTCTCAGCTTACTCCACACACTATGAAAGTAGTGCTCCCCGCCCATTAATCTCAATGCTCGTGTCAAGGCCTATTCCCGTATGAATTCGAGCGTATGTGTGCATTCGCACAGAAATGATCCTTGGCTCGTGATCGTCGTAGGTATATGTGTATGGCGTCTATTCTTTCGGACATGTCCGAAAGTACAGACACCATACATATAGGATTCCTTTCTACCGGCGGCAGTCAAAGAACAGAACAATCAAGTGTCGGCAACGGACAACAGCATTCCACACTGTAGTCTCCAGACATGACGTATCAGTTGATCAGAGGTCGATCAGAGCACTAGAAAGTCATTTTGAAATTGCGATGAATGTCCTCTGGCTTTCACGCACAGACGTTGGTTGACCACACTTTCAAATAATTTACACAGTCCTTCCGCTGGAGAGACTGGTCGATAACTACTGAGAATATGAGGTTCATTTTCCAGTTTCATGATAGGAGTAATAATACCTTATTGGCATTGCGAGAAAAATTTCCCTTCTAGCCATATACGATTGAAACCACCGAGGACGTGCTTTATGCTGTCGTTGCTAAAGCGTTTAAGCACTTGTTTGTGAAACTGCTCAGGTCCCGGAGCTGCGGAACTCTCACACACCTAGTGGAGCATCGTCGGACTCGAGGCCTTGCGGACACAATGAAGTAGTTTTTATCTGCAGCTTTTAGTATGACTCAGCGCACGTTTGTGTTACTCCTTTCTACTAAAGAAGTTATTTAACATTTCCGTATGTCAACACCTAAGGTGAATGAACGCTTCCAATTATTTGAAGGACTTAAAGATATGTATCGTGAAAAGTTGTTACCGACTGCGAGACTGAGCCATACGGTCTGTGATTAACGTCTTTCTGGGTACCGTTCCTCATACAACCTTCGAGCTTCATGCTCATTACCGTCGGCTCGTCCGTAAACAAAAACCATACCTCGTTGTTCTTCAAACGAGCACTGTGCCCTCCTGCTTACTTTATGCTTGGAAAGCGAATCTAGTAACAAGATTATGCAACTATTGTGACTTCAGTTTGGTTTGGTCACTCAACTAGTCTCGAAGCGTATATTGATTAACAGCAGTTTTGTTAGATATGTGTTCTATCATTAGCTGCCATTATGGCTTGCTTTAATTTTAAGTCATTTAGAACGACACTCTTTATGTCCATAAATATTTTTTTCTATTTCTTCTGAGTGTCAACTTTCCATAGAATATCTGAATTTCAGGGTGTATAATATATTTATTTCTCCAAAAGTTTGAGTTTGTGCTTGTTGAGTACTACCATAGGATTTTCGGATACTGATTTTTGGATGCTTCCCGGCGAATCTGCTGTCACTGTCAGTTCTTCGGGCGAATTATTAATCCGTTATTCTCCTTGTGAAAATTTACGTATGCGGCAAGGACATCCATAGTCAACTGACCACTGTAATTGCTCTTGTTCGGGCTCCGATGATTCTATGTGTGAAAGTGAACCCAAGATCAAGTTTTCAGGCGCACCAAACATTATTTAGCAGAGTTTCAGTTGACTTGCGAGAACGTCGGAGACCATGCAGCGGATACAGGAAAACCTCAAGGAGGGGGCGTTAAAGATAGCTTGAGCTACCTTTACTTTTACCGTAATAAAAAATAATCATGTTATACGCAAAGTTCAAGAAAGTTTTATTTAAAGACAGTGCCATCTTCTGATATAAAAAAGTTACAGTTGTGGTTCTTTTACTTAAATGATGAGTTCTATGCGTCTATTCTTCCTGGAAAATTGGATGATTACATCGTCAATAGGACAATCAATGTGAGGGTGAGTGTTCAACAGAGCTAAGCCACTATGCGGTTCGGTTGTTTCGAGAACATTCGCTGCCAAAATGTTCGCTTCCAGACTTTTATGGAGCGTGAACAGATATCTACTGTGAAACCGACAAGCTAATATGTACCTTACGACACATAACATCAGGGCGAGTTTTCAATGATGATCTGGCAGTTTATCTGTGTGGAACTTTTATTGTCGATTTCGTTCCTTTCTAGTGCATTCGATAGAGGGCCTATGTAGTAACAATGCGATTTTAGGAATCTTCTCGAAAGTCACTATTTCTGGAGATATACCGCATCAATAGCTTCCCATACCTAACTCGTATTACGAGTCTCGTATCAATATTTTTACTGAGAAATTACTGTGAATTACTGTTGTTAATACTTCACAATCAACTGATCACTCTCACTCTTCACTAATCTTTACACTTTGACTTGCTACACCTAGGACTTTTTACTTATTCATTCTTCAGTCTTAATATTTCTGCTTCTGAATGTAAACTAGAGTCCTATTCGGCGCATAGTCCGTATTTATAATGCTACGTATCGAAGGTTCTCTGTACAGGGAAAAAATTAAAATATTCGAATCTTTTCTCGAACAAATCCCAGGCGTATGGAGATCACTAGAGTCGCCGCGACTTTTCTCGTAGGTATGTGTTAGCTATCTATGTGCCAGACGGAAACGTATAAAATATGATGACGCCGACGAACGTGCTGCATAGGAAAGTACAACTACTCGATAACTCGAGTCAGTCGAGTCGAGTGACCAAAGAAACGAACGAATAGCGTGCGGGCTGATTGGTGGGGGTGGCGCGGGTGGCAATGACCGTAAAGGG
The DNA here is from genome assembly GCF_023897955.1 of Schistocerca gregaria. Classification (NCBI taxonomy): domain Eukaryota; kingdom Metazoa; phylum Arthropoda; class Insecta; order Orthoptera; family Acrididae; genus Schistocerca; species Schistocerca gregaria. The sequence goes on along the minus strand of NC_064925.1, from coordinate 42,852,057 downwards.
GAGGGGGGGCATATGTATCCGCCACTGGTGCAGCGACTTTTAGCGATTCTCTGGATACTGTGAGCTTTTCAAAATACTCTGAAATCATGACATCGTCGCATAATTAATTGAAACTACACTAAATGAATGGATTGTCTAATTAGTTAACAACACAAGCATCTAAATAAAGCTTGTGGTACCCAATCATTTTAAATAAAATCATCTGCCACTTAATAATACTTTAAATGGACTGAACATGAAAGGACTTGTAAATCGCAGATTGGTGTTTTATTGTATTGTGCTACTACTGTGTACTGTTACATCATTAGTATAGTTTAATATATGTGTTGTAATTTGTTTCATCTCTAGAGAGTGATGCTGGACAGATCTATCACACATGAACTTCATGGTGCAATTAAGCAGTAGTCAGGCAAGGGCTCATTTAATTGAAGCATTGCTTTCTTTGTAAAGAAGCTTCAATAATAGTATAAACTAATTAGATTTTCAGTTTCTCTATCCAACAGCTTGACCTAGAGTAATTTACCGATAGTATTAGCAATTCTTTTCAAAGATTTTTTTAAAAATTCTGAATACTGTGATTTTGATAATTGTATTATTATTACGTGAGTGTATCCCCTGCAGGAGCATTTCCTTTGAGATAGGGTTTTCATTAGGATATGGTCAAGAATAGATCATTTTTCAAGATGCAATGCGAATAGAAGCTTAATATTCAACCTCTTTGGAAGGTACATGAACTGGAACAGCCTGCAGTATTAAATTAAAATGTTGCAGGTCCACTGGGGGCAATACTGAATCAGTTAGGACGTTTGACAATTACAGAAACTAATTTATCAACGACAGTTAGCAGCGTCACTGCTCCGGATAAGAGATGCCAGTAAAGATAGAGGATCTTCCAACAAAGCAAGATTTCTGAAGTGTGAGGACCAAAGTGAATATCATATAGAAGGAATCAGTTAAGGAATTACCCACATGTTGCGATACGCTTCTTGAAGAAAAGTTTCATGAACAACTGCAAAACTTCTCAGATGAGCCAGGTAATTGGGATAAGGATAGGTAAGTAATTCATTGGTCAACAAGAGTATCAAGGAAGTTGTTCAACACCTTACAGCTGATGGGTTACTAATTTCAAACCAACTGAGGAGTGTGCAACCATTATAGGCAAATGGAAATCGAAACTAACACAATTTGTGGAAGCTTGCTCGGAACGTCTAGTAGTAGTTTGGAAGGAGGGGGGGGGGGGGGGGGGGCTGTACTGCGATTCAAGGGGAACAGAGGAAACAAACCTCAGGCTGCAAATCAACCTGTGTCAATACATACGCCTGTAACAACAATCATGTCAATTGTTTTCATAATGCACGTGCAAATGTTTTGAATATCTGTGCGAATGCGAACATGTTGCCGGAAAAATTATTAAAGCATCGTCAGTTTCAACCTTTTTAGCCAGACAAAAAAAAAGAAAAAAGAAAAAAACCAGTTAATCCAGTGGTATTTGTTAGATTTAATGGTGTACGATGGAGGTCATAGACTGAGCAGCAGAAGGTCACCTATGTCTCAGGTTATATCTAAGCGAAAGGAGCCCTCTGGGCAACCAATATGATGGATGAATGTCAGACATATGAAGATTTTGAGAAGGCTTTCAGGATCTCTAAAAGGGAGTTCTCAATCAAAAACCATTCTCATTTAGGGAGGAAATTTCGAAAAATATCTCAAAAATTAGATGTTGGGATGAACCCATAATCTATAAGGATATCTTTCTAATTTTGTAGGCGAAGTTACCAGTCGAAATCCGAGACAGGTTTATACATGCTTTTGACGATTATTTAGAGGAATTCCTGTCCCTTCTTGACTCTATGGGCCTAATCCAAGAAGATTAGTGGTCGAAAACATACCAAGGCAATTTTTTTGTGTAAATTGTTTTGACTTATGCTGCACTTGCTCACATAGTCACAGCAATGTTACTTTGTCTATTTGGGACCTTTGGGCACGACAGTTCTCCTTCACTAACAAGTGAGTTACTGCCCCTCTGCAGTACTGAACTTGGTTACCTTCTACCCTTATCAAGTGTACATGAGCAAGAGAAAATAGTAAGCGTAAATAGCTTTCTATTTATCAGAACCCTTAAGAAATCCCAACCGTGACTTGCAAAATATATTATTTGCAGTCAGATGCTTAAGGAGACACTTGAACACAATCTTTTCAAACATTTTTAAGGAAGCCGGCAAAAGTAAAATTAGTTAATAGTTTGACAGTATCTCTTTATCCCCCTTCTTGTAAAGAGGCATACTTTAGCCAGCATGTTAAAATACTATGCTGGGTCCTTTGAAGTTTTTGAAGCTGTAGGTATTACAGCCAACTTTGTTCACTTTGGCTTAGAAATGATAAAATTTCTTGGACATCTGGTACAGATAAAGGGAATTCTTCCAGATTCAGCCATGATCAGTGTCACAAAGACTTTTTCCAGTCCCAAGATATAAAAAACAATTTAAGTGATTTCTTGGATTTGCCTCTTTCTTTTGTCAGTTCATTGAACACCATCCATGAACCTGGAACCATATCTGAATCTGCTGTGTAAGAATGTGCTGTGACAATAGAAAAATTAGAGTCAGTATGCACACAAATATAAAACAAGGGGTAATGAATGCAAGGATATTATATCACCGCAACATGGAGCAAGCCTTTAGCCTAATGACCACTCTTCAAATGTAGGGTTAGGTGCATGTTTATTGCAGATGAAAAAATCCTTATTTTGCCCTACTGCTTTTACCAGTTAGGTGCTTTGTGAATGTGAAAGGTCTTGCACTATTAAATAGTTGTCATCTCTTCCAGTCATTTGGGCATTTTTAAATTTCCATTATTATTTTTACAGTGCTAGATGATAGTATAGAGCAACCACCGTGCACTATTTTCTTCACAAGTGTAAGCAGTTATACGCCCAATTAGCACAATACTCTGACCTTGCAGGAGTACAAGTTCAGAATTTTTGCATTAAAGACAAAGACAATCAGATCACAGAGACTGTCACATCTGCCACAGGGAATACAAGAGGTGATTATGGATGAGCAGAAGAATGAATTCCCCACAATTCTAATAAAGATTAATAATGTCAGAAGTATTATCTAGAACTCTGTAAGAATATGTCAAGTTTACAACAGGATCGAAGATGGTTTGCAACTGATCAGTAGGTAGCCCAACAGAATCAAGAAAGTATACAACAGTACGTTAAATAGTTAAGGAAGTTTTATTTCACTGACAGAGCGGCAATACCAATAATTGATGCAAGTACCCACGAAATACGTTAATTTATATCCAGACAAATCTGTCACAAGCAAATCCATTATTAACCAAATGATGATCATGTTCCACATGTGGAAAAAACACACCTTATTAGTTGATAATGCACCTAGCCTTACAAGCTACAGCTGGAGGAATGCTTTGGAGAAAGCCAGAATTAGATACTATCATCACACTATCATCCAGAAGCAAATTCAACTAAACATATTTGTGGTATGTTGAATCGTTTTAAAAAGCCTTATGGTCCAAATTGGCAAACTCTGTCAATTAAATATTTAGGTGAATTTGAACACACAGTTGATAAATTACCCCACACTTCAACTTTCACACCAGTGGTACTTATATTCAAGAAAGAAGAAAGGAATGAATGATTGGAAAGGCTACCAAACACCCCAAATGAAGAGATACAGTGGGAGAATAAAGTATGAACAGCACTTGTAAAAAAACTGGAAAGGTGGGAAGAGGAAGAGTAATTATGACAAGAATTTCCAAATTGGAGAAAATGTACTATTGTATACACAGCCATGATCATCATTACATATACAGAATAAGAAGTGGCAGTAGTTGCACATTGGGCCCTTGAAATGCTACAAATACCACATCTTGAGTCATATATTGTAGGGTATCCTGGAATACATAGGGTGAAAGGGCTGCACCCTCACTAGGATATCTAGAAGTATTACTCTTAATGAGCAGATAATTGTGTATCAGCCGGTGCTGAATGACATTTTCAACAGTTCTGACCTTCAAGGGCAGTAGCAGAAGTAATGGAAGAACCAACTCCAAGCGGCAAAAATTTGTTATCATACTGGAAATATGCAAATGTGTGATTTATCTTAAGTTTTCAATTTATTACTCTTAAAGGTGAAAGAATAATATGAATGTTAAATATAAGAATCTTTTCCTTAGATTTTTACAACATTTATTATTTGTACTCTTAATGAGTAATATATCCATTTTATAATAAATCTGCTACTACTTTTTCATACACAGTTTATATTAAGTTGATTTATGTCTATGTGATGATTTGTTGAAATAATGATTTTCTAATATCTAGTGTAATACAGAAATATTTCATACTAATAATGTATCTACAAAGTTATAATTTGTATCTGATATAAAATTTTAAGCAGTTTCATGGTATAATCTGTTTTACACACAAGTCACATTGGAACTGAAATGAATTATTTGGCAATAGATATAAAATCATACACCTACCGGAAGATGTAAACCACTGGTACTGGCACTGAGTTCTGGTATCATCTTGTTTTCTGTAGACAAAGTTTATGTTCTTAAACAGGGTAGTTGTCCCATCAACTATGTGTAACGACAAACAGAACTTCGGTCTATGAATCTGTGATAAATGATGTCATGTTATGCATGTTAAATACTATGGCGAGTATACAAGTCATTATCCATGAACAAGTTATTCTTTCTTAAATACAGATCAAACAACTATCAACTCATTCATTTATAGTTTATTTTCACTCAGGGTGGCTAAGAAGTGTGTGGCATGTTTCCCGGGACAACTAAAGACAGTTTATCGACAGATCTCAGTTATGAGTGACTTGAATGTTAGTGTTCAATAGTTACTCAAGTTGAATTCGGAGATATGGATATTTGTAACTACTACTTCTGAATCTTAAAATTGAGACCTGATACAGGTTGGACAACAGGATGGGCTAATCCCATTCTTTTGCAGGAAAATTGCCAGTAAACAGTATTTATAAATTTATGCTCTATTTCATATTCACAAATCATTGCTGTAATCCCATCTCAGGATCAGCCCCATTCCTCTCCTATCTTCCATCCACACCCGATCCCATCTCAAGGAAGACATCCCTCATCGTCTTACCCAGAACTTACAAAAAGGAAGAATGGAATAATGTAGACAGTTTTAGACGTATCTCTATGCCATTAGTGTTTGCAAAAGTTATTGAAAAGGCTTTGTTTGTAAGGAAAATTGATCGTTTTGTAGCACACGATTTGCTACCAGATGTACAGTTCGGCTTTAGAACTCGTTTAGCAACTGAAAATACTTCTCTTTTCTCTGTGAGGTAGTGGATGGGTTAAACAAAAGGTTGCGAACATTAGGATTTTTTTTTAATTTAACTAAGGATTGGATGGAGTGTTTGGGGGGAAGAGACCAAACAGCGATGTCATCGGTCTCATCGGATTAGGGAAGGATGGGGAAGGAAGTCGGCCACGCCCTTTCAGAGGAACCATCACAGCATTTGCCTGGAGCGATTTAGGGAAATTACAGAAAACCTAAATCAGGATGGCCGGACATGGGATTGAACAGTCATCCGCATTTAACTAAGGCATTTGATTCCGTTGATCACAAAATATTGCTCCAGAAATTGGACCATTATGGAATACAGGGAATAGCTCACAATTGGTTCACCTCTCACTTCATCAATACACCATAAAGGCCATTATTCACAGTGTTGAGAATGGCTGTGATGTGGGGCCTGAGTGGGGAGCAGTCAAGGGGGGGGGGGGTGCCCCAAGGATCTGTTTTGGGACCACTCATATTCCTTACTTATATAAATGATTTGCCCTCTAGTATTATGGCCAACTCTAAAATATTTTCTGATGACACTAGGTTGATAGTAAATGATGATGTGTGCAACATTGGCTTGGTTTCAAATAGTGCAGTTCATGATTTAATTTCATGGCCTGTAGAAGATAAACTAACACTAATGCAGAGTAAGACTGAAGTTTTATTATTTGTAACACACAATTCAACAAAACCTGACGTTTTAATTTCACAGAATGGACATAAGTGAAACTGAACAGTTCAGATTTCTAGGTGTTCAGATAAATAGAAAACTGCGGTGGAAAGCCCACGTTCTCGATGTTGTTCAAAGAATTAATGCTACAATTTTTACTATTCGAACAGTATCTGAAGGGAGTGATCGTTGGACACGAAAATTAGTCTACTTTGCTTATTTTCTTTCTCTTATGTCGTATGGTATTAAATTTTGGGGTTACTCTTCCCATTTTAAAAGGATAGTTTTGGCTCAGAAACTGGCAGTTCGGGCAATAAGTGGAGTAGGTACGCGAACCTCTTGTCGACCCTTGTTCACGTGTTTGGGTATTTTGACATTGGCCTCTAAAATATACATTCCTTAGTGTCATTTCTTGTTAACAATATTAGCTTATTCCCAAGAGTAAGCACCTTTCACTCAGTTAATACTCGGCGAAAGTCAAACCTGCATTTGGATTGGACTTCCTTAACTCTTGTGTAGAAAGGTATGCAGTATAGTGCTGCATCCACTTTCAGTCAGCTACCACAAGAATTCAAAAATCTTAGCAGTAATCCACGCGCTTTCAACTCGGAACTGAAGTTTCCTCATGGGTCACTCCTTTTATTCTGTCGACGAGTTCCTTCAAAAATTAGGCTCATTCTTGTTGTATTTTTGATTGTGTTTATTTAAACTTTTGGCCTAATTTGTTTCGGGTTCATAAACATTTTATTTTATCTGTTATTACTTTTATGTAGTAAATTTCATGTACTGACCCATTCCGTGACCTTGGAGATTTGCTCCTCAATTTGGTCTTACAGAACTTGACGTGAAAGTAAATCAATAATCTTGGGGATCTTCATGATATATCATGAACAACGCCCTCATTGTTGTCACACAAGGCAATTTGTTTTGTGGTATCAGTGTGACCGACCTGTTTCCAAAAAATGGGTGTAAATCGTGTATGAAATTGTGTTATCAAGTGACAAAATGCTTTTTCATATCTAAGAATGTTAATGTTATGATGACCTGATGTTTGTTTCAATGTGTCACATTGCAATGGAGGTATTTTGGGTAATCATTGGTTTAAATATCCACAACAAGGCCTTTGTAAATTACTGAGTGGAAAACAGGGTTGAAAGGCGTTGCTCTCGGTTTTCCAGTTTTCTTAGAGCACTCGACTGTATGGAAAAGCTATTTGCAATTATTAGGCCTTTGCCATGTTTGTCTCGTAAAGTGATCTGTATCTGTAGCTTTCAACTTTGTCCACGGGTGCTAGCTACTATCAAAATTTTCACTCTCAGAAAGAGTAAGACAAGTGATTCAAAATTCCAGCACATTAAAACATATTGTGAATGTCCTCAATAGTTGAAAGGTTTTTTTCAAAAGGTATGAGAAGTTTCACTGAACGCCCGACCAAGCTAAATGCTGTGATTGTTCTACTTCACCTTGGGAAGTGACTAGTAATAAGATTATGCAACAACCGTAACTTTGGTTTGAACATTACTAAACTGCGCGTCATTTATGACGGCGGCCGAGTTTAGGTTCGTTCTGGCCATGTGACGTCACAAAACACAGTCCGCCAATGAACAGAGAACGACGTTGCCAGAGCTTGACTGCAGTACAGAGCTCAGTTTTAGAAACGCTCAGTCATAAATGAAGTAACTGAACGAAATCAATGTCTTTGATATCACAATTGGTTTTATAGAAAGTTTGGAAAAAGCATCTTTTATACCAATTGCTTCATATTCTATTAATTAATTAAATCAAACAAGCGATAAGCCTCCTAATTCAGGCGATTGCAAGGAAAGGTGTTTGTATTATTCTCACTAAACGCTTTTTCGCAATAAAGAACAGCGACAATTGTTTATTTCCTATTGTACTTCGACGAAACGTAATTCATAGTCATACCAACAGTGTTAGTCGGTATTTTGCGTCGTAGTTTAGTCCTCCAGGAACCATACGCTGCGTTAGCGTAACGGTTGAAGTGTTTAGCTGCCAAGCAAAAGGGCCGGAGTGCAAACCGTGTTTGGTGTTTATTTAAAAACAATATCGAAGTGTCTTCCTTCATGAATTTTATTCGTTTGAATGTATTTTTTTGAAATTTCTAGTGGCAACTGAAATCAACCATACGGAAAGTATACGCTGTGGACTTTTACCTCTGTAAACTCTTCAAAACTTCGTGCAGTAATTTACTACATTTAATGCTGCACAATAACTGCGTTGAACATCGAAACAAAATTAAGTCATTTATGGGGGGAAGGTATCAGTCAAAAAGATGTGTAAAAATCAAATTTTTGGGCCAAATAGTTTTTGTGAAATCGAATAAGTGTGTCAAAGCAGTCGGAACACCATGTGTCTGCACAGGTGGGCAGTGCAGTGATGATTTAGCATGTTGAATGTGTTGTACTAAAATTAATTGCCGTGTTACCTGGTCGCTACTAGATGTATTTTTATTGCCCCACAAAACATGATGGGTACTGGAGTCCCCAGTATGAGGCATGGTGGAGGCAGCTGTTCCATCAACTGTACCAGCTTTTTACAGATTGCAGATCTGTGCAGGTAAGTAGTACATACTGCCACTGATAAATGGGCATGAGCAGACAAAGCTAGGAGCGTATGAGCGTGCCAACTCCTCCAGATCCTCCCTGTGATTGCGCGATTTGTGTAGAGGTTTTGGTTTCTGAGAACTTACACTCCTAAAGTGCCATGCAAGCTGAAGAGACTTTAGCCATTGACGAAGTGACTAATTAGCGATTGTAGCCTTCACAGTTCAATCGACATTACAGGTGGTGGCTGTCAGGTCACCTGGAGCAGCCGAATTCGGTCACACCTTCGGTTTATCCTTATCTTTGTGGGGTGTTTCCTGTATGGACATCCTCTAAAGATTAGCATCGTTCACATCTACAAACTGCAGCCCCTGGCTCTGCCAGGCACTGGTTGGTGGGAGACTGCCGGTCCATTTAGCCCTGGGGGTGGAGGCACCTTGGAAGGTTTCTTCTTCCCTTGTGATGCTCGAGGAGGACAAGGCAATGAAACGATGGGGTGGTCACCACCAATCAATGGGATTGGAGGTCGAGAGAGTTGGTGTCCTCTCCCTAACTAAACAATTGCAATTGACATGTGGCCAAATCCAGGAGTGGCTGAGACCTTAATATTGCACTGGATGTGGGGTTCGTCATCTCAGTAAATGGTGTCATACTTTCTCATAACATTGATATAACAATGGTCAAGTATTTAATGATCATTTTTCAAGAGAGCAAAGAAAATAAAGGAACATGTCAGAGAACAGGGGGAGGTGGTGTTCTAAGCAGTTTACACGTACAGTGCGTTGTTTTCAAAGTCTGTGCTTGTGCGTCATCCGTCTGTACATCACACATGTAGCCTCATTAGTACAGCAGGACGTATCCAGAGTCACTGAAAGGTGAGACTCAACCCTGTTGACTTTATTGTGGGAAGTTATGGTAACATATCACCTAGCTTTTCAGAGGCTTTGATCAATAGGTCCATCTCATGTTCTCTATAGCAGCATCTTCTGTGAACCTGTCCTCAATACTTTCAAAAATAGATGCTTCATTCTGGAGAACGCTTCTCCATCAGTTGTGCAGCAAGAAGTGGGCAAGCTGTCTCCTTGCCTGACTCATCCCAGGACATGACTGAAGGTGGGAACTAATTTTAGTTTTCTGCATGCAAGTGTTTTGTAACTGCTGAGGCTGCCATCTTGGCATGACCACCAGTATGATTGATGATTTTAGGTGATAGGGGCTCAACATCACAGTCATCAGTGCCGTGATGGAAAGTCAGCATACCGCAGGTGTGGACGAAGCTTGTCACCACACACATTGCAGTTTATAATGCATGAAAGGCTGCCTCCCCACCAGTTCAGGGAGGGGTCTGACTGTTCACAAAATGTCACCACTCTTAACATTGGAATCAGAGGATGGTTGAAAGATCTCCATAGAGACAGAGCTGCCCTGATTTCAGTATGTAAGGCACACATTGCCAAAATGCGTTGAACTGAAAGTAGCACACCATGAACCTCACAGCATACTTGATCCCTGCTGGAGAAGTAAGTGATGTATTAAAGGGCTATGTCCAATGTGTAGCCTGGTAAGCAGAACCTCCTTCCAGCAGTGATGCTTGTTTTGTCAAATTCAACAATTCCGTCTCCCACTGATGCATGACATCTGTCAAAATGAGATGACAATGTGCAATGGGATGGGACACAGACAGACAACTTCATCCCGACATGTGCCAATGGCAACTTTGTCATCCACGTCTTCCTGTATCCTGTTGTGGCCAAGTATCCAGCAGAGAGATCACTCCTTGCCATGGCGTTGGAGCCCTCTGTAAGGAGTCACTGATGAGCTAAATCAACTGGTCTAATTGATAAATTTGATGAAGTGCTTGTAGTGCACTAAGCGGGTCGGTACAGACAAGAAGCCTTGTACAGTGATGTCTGAATCCTCCAGTGCCATCACAATACCATATAAGTCAGCATCAGAATTCATAAATTATTCCAGAAGATTAACTTTGAAAACCGTATCAGGGAAAACAGCGAAACAACTCAGGGCACTTGGTGACTGGTTTCTTAAGGGCCGATGCATTAGACATAGCGAAGACTTTAGGTTGTTTAGCTTTGAAAGCTTTTTAGTTTTACCATAGTGTATGTCTCTTGACTCAACTACATAATTTTCCTTTCATTGTTGTAAACCAGTTTGTGCCCCATACTGGGTTATCCCTGAAGCAGTTTATACAATTAGGATGAAGTGTAAAAGAATCATATTTGTGAGCTGAGCCTCCACAATTTCCACATGTAACCAATTACATCCCATAGTGATATGGCCACATATTCCACATTTAAAGCATGGCACTGGGTTAGGAACAAATGGGCGAACCCTAAGATGGGCAAAGCCTGCAAGGATTAATTCAGATAATTCGGAGCACTAAACGCTATAATGAATGTTGCATATTTTTCCAATGTGCCACTGATTCTCCTTATAGTTTTGCACTTCCATGACTTCCATGTCTTCTCATTCTTCGTGTAACTCCACATGTCCATTATATTGGAGCAGGTAGCCACATATTTGCAAAAGATAAGAGTGTTCTGCAACTCAGCCTCGACTGTGTAGTCACCCAAGGCCTTACATCCAAGAAGTTTAGATACTTGGTTTGAATTAGCAGTTTCAACTAGAAGTGTTACACTAAAAAGTCGTCTGTCACTTTAGGAACCTGTCAATACCTTCCAGTGTCTCACGAATTTAGAAAGGCCAGACCTTCAAGGGTTCCCAATTCTCTTGATTGCAATGGAAGTTCTATGGCACACTGATCCCTGTTACTGTGATTCTGAGACTTGGTCTTGGAAGTACTGACCAACTAACCGCTCTTTGACAAGAGTGCAGTTACTACCTGACAGATAAACCATCCCATCAAGAGAACTAGATTGACGAGACTGTTCCAAGGGAATCCCACAAGACATTTGAGAAACATGAGCCCATCTAGAGCCTGGCATGCTTGAGCAAGCCTTATACAACTTTGGGGATGGGGTATGGGAGGAGAAGAGTTGAGACGCCCCACAGGATGCCTGCTACAGATGGTTTTCACCTCAACAGTCATTCACCACCTCAGAAATTAGGAGAGGTTGAGGATTTTTTCTTTTTTAGATGTGTGTGTACCTTCCTTGCTATCCAGACAGTGTAGCCAAGACCCTTGTTCTGCGAAACGCACAACATTCCACCACTGCACCATATGGTGGTCTCTGAAGCATGCCCAGAGTTTACAGCGATAGGGCTAGTAGTGCTTACCAGCCCCCAACTCAGGAACCCAGGGTCAACAAAGCCTATACTCAGAAATGAATTCCAAGACACTGGGGAGTAATATGGTTGAGCTTGATGTGACTCGTTGGAAATTCTCCACCTAGGTTCCGCTAACTGAAGACTTTTCCCACGAGTGACAGGCTACCTCGCACTGTCCAATCCTGGGCAGGTACTATTCCTCAGCACTTGAGGTTACAGCTCTGGCACCAGCACTGTGATCCCACATTGGCAGGTGAGGCTACAGTCTTGAGGATATTTGACTATCTCAACGATGGGTAACCTACCATGCCAGGTTTTTGGTGTGAACATAGATCCCCTAATAGTATGTGTAGGAGATATCAGTGCATGGTGGGTAGACTATGCACAGCATAAGACATCTTTTCCTTAATATCGAACTCTTCACTGGAATGAAGGAAACTCTGGATCAAACCCTAGAAGGCGACTAAGCCAAGAAATCTGATGGAGAGGATGTGAAATGAAGTTAAAACTGACGAGTATCGTAATAGTCGAGTCCTAGGGTGAGACTGACAGACGGCTTTTAGTCGCATCTTACTGATGTAGCCCCATCCACTGTAGGGCCAATACTGGAGAAAGTGCAAGTCAACTACTGGGAAGTATTCAGCGGTGCAACTTCGGATGTTACGAAACCAACAATGACAAGATGACATTTTGAAACTTACAGCATTCATACCAACAGTCTTCTATAGCAAAAACCAAGACCTAGCAAGGCGCTACAAAAGTTAGACCTTCCATCATTCTAGATGGTCAGTATGCGACTGTCCTACATTAAATTCTAAGTTGTCGTAGGTTGTTTAAATACCGAGTAAAGACAGATGCCGAGTTGTAAATAAGACTTGAGACAAAAAGCTGGTAACAAATTTCCAGTTTCTTTGCTTTCTTTTTCATTTAAGGATACGAAGATGTGGCATTTTACATCCATCAACTAGTTCAGCAACTTAGAGGATGATGGTAACACAGAGGGTTAATTACTTGCCAAAGGTAGTCAAACATGTAGCACAAGACAATGCAATCTTGAGAGCGCTACGGAAAATAAATTCTCAAATCGCGGGGCAGCTCTGCAAGACGTGAGTTAAAAGAAATCTACCGAATTAAATTCATTCGCTGATTTCCTCCACCGGATAGGACAATTTCGAGACTTGGCGAAAGGCACAAGGATACAAAGTTGGGTTCAGTGGTACATAGACATCAAATAAGTTAGCATGGAGTGCATCACACAGTGAAATTTTAACAAGGGTTCCGTAAGTGTGTGTGGCGATCTCTCACTTTGAGCGAGGAGGAGAAAAGATATTATCTTTCAAAATTGTGTAGGATATTTTTACGGAGGAAGACTATTCCAAAAACGCTATACTTGTCCCGCAGGTCGTCAGTTGTCTGGTAACATGGTTTGGACAGTTTTTGACTCCATTTGAGTGACAGATGTACTAATGTCATTCAATCAACCGAGGTAGTTATGATCCAGCTTCAGATACAGTTCATAGAGAGTAAAGGACTATACCGAGTGAACAGGGAAGCGAGGTGAGCCTGTATCATCAAAAATTGCTCTCTGAAGTACCTTTACTTTTCATTTCATTGTACTGGGATAACTTACAAGCAATCCGACTAGGGACATTACCACTCAGTTTCAGGTGAAGCAAAATTTGTAGATGTTTATTCACCACAGGTAAGTAGTAAATTACACGTAAAGTACAAAAATTGGTTTTTTTAAACGACTCTGCACAGAATTAAGCAACTAAAAATTATCGATAAAGTTTTGTTTCTCTTCGTGCTCTTGCTACTGACTGTTTTAATAAAACTAACATTTTTGGAATTGTATAGAATGTGACACAAATGGGCTCAACACGAATTTATTTTCATCAGTAGTATTGATCGTCAATAATATTTGCCAAAAGCTTCGTTATATTGTTGAAAAATTTAGAACAAATTTTAATGAGATTTTAAAAATTGATGGATTACATCTACAAATAGTGTGCAGCCGTGAGGTATCTGCTGGGCACGCCACCTTCACTTGCGGCCCCTCTTGGTCGGGCTCGGCTCGCACGGGCTGTCGGTGCTCTTGCGCTTCGTAGCCGGATTCCGCTCCGCCCCGGGCGACTGCTGCCCCTGTGGCACGCCAACCTCCGGCACTCGCTGGTCGCTGTCCCCCGCCAGCGCCGCCCTCCCCCGCCCTCCTGCCTGCTGCTCTCCCAGCTGCAGCGCACTCTGCCCTGCCTCTGCCTTCTGCTGCTGCTCGCCGTACGCCAAGGCGGCCACCGGACCTGGAGGCTCCAGTGTGCTGGCAGCTGGTGCCACCTTTTGACCCTGGCCCTGGCTTGTCCCCTCACCTGGCTCTTGCCACACTGGATGCTCTGACGATTCCTGTTGCTCTTTAGGTGGCTCTGCCGGCATCCTGTAGGAAGAACAACGATACGAATCAATACTTAGAACACTTCATTCTTTTGGACCAGTGAGCTTTTTGCTCCTGTACGAAACCGAACCGAACTGCGTATCTTAGGTTACTGAAACTGTCCGCAAAGTTTGTTTTGGTTTCACGATACGCACCCTACCACCATTGTACTGACTGTGACGCGGAGACAAAGTTAAAAACTTCTTGCCCTGAGCCTTTACTTTGAGGGTGTCCACAGAGAACTTGGGTGGGGCACGAGGGCGGGGAGGGGGTGTTTAGCACTGGACGGGAATTTACAGCTTGCCCCATCAAAGTGGTTAGAAGACTGGTGACAATGGAATCTTATTTTACATGGTATTTATTGATTGGTAGTTTCTTACGACAAGGGCTTATAGAAATGCAGTAAATGAAGCACGCAAAAAGGAATACAAACGCCTCAAAAATGAGATCGACAGAAAGTGCAAAATGACTAAACACGGATGGATGGAGGACAAATTTAAGACTGGAGATGCTTATCTCACTAGGGGTAAGATAGATACTGCCTACAGGAAAATTAAAGAGACCTCTGGAGGAAGAGAACCACTTGCATGAATAGCAAGAGCTCAGATGGAAACCCAGTTCGAAGCAAAGAAGGGAAAGCCGAAAGGTGGAAGGAGTATATAGAGGGTCTACACAAGGGTGATATACTCGAGGAAAATATTATGCAAATGGAAGAGGATGAAGATGTAATGGGAGATACGACACTGCGTGAAGAGTTTGACAGAGCTGAAAGACCCGAGTCGAAACAAGTCTCCGGCAGTAGACAACATTCCATTACAACTACTGGCGGCCTTGGGAGAGCCAGTCCTGACAAAACTACCATCTGGTGAGCAAAATGTATGAGACAGGCGAAATACCCTCAGACTTCAAGAAGAATATAACAATTCCAATCGCAAAGAAAGCAGGTGTTGACAGATGAGAAAATTACCGAACTATCAGTTTAATAAGTCACAGCTTCAAAATACTAACGCGAATTCCTTACAGACGAATGGAAAAACTGGTAGAAGTCGACCTCGGGGAAGATCAGTTTGGATTCCGTAGAAATATTGGAACACGCGAGACAATACTGACCTTACGACTTATCTTAGAAGAAAGATTAAGGAAAGGCAAACCTATGTTTCTAGCCTTTTTAGACTTAGAGAAATGCTTTTGACAATTTTGATTCGAATACTCTTTCAAATTCTGAAGGTGGCAGGGATAATATACAGGGAGCGAAAATCTATTTACAATTTGTACAGAAACCAGATAGGAGATATAACAGTCGAGGGACATGAAAGGGAAGCAGTGGTTGGGATCTGTATATTGAACAAGCAGCAAAGGAAACGAAAGGAAAGTTTGGAGTAGGTTTTAAAATCTATGGAGAAGAAAAAAAACTTTGAGGTTCGCCGATGACATTGTAATTCTGTCAGAGACAGCAGAGGACTTGGAAGAGCAGTTGAACGGATGGACACTGTCTTGAAAGGAGGATATAAGATGATCAACAAAAGCAAAACTAGTATAATGGAATGTAGTAAAATTAAGTCGGGTGATGCCGAGGGAATTAGATTAGGAAATGATACGCTTAAAGTAATAAAGGATTTTTGATATTTGGGGAGCAAAATAAATGATGGTCTAAGTAGAGAGGATACAAAATTTAGACTGGCAATGGCAAGGAAAGCGTTTCCGAAGCGTCAGGCAGTCGTTTTTGAAAGTATTTGTATGGAGTGTAGTTATGTATGAAAGTGAAACATTGACGATAAATAGTTTGAACAAGAAGAGAATAGAAGCTTTCGAAATGTATTGCTACAGAAGAATGCTAAGGATTAGATTGGTAGGTATCACAACTAATGAGGAGGTATTGAATAAAATTGGGGGGGAAGAGGGGTTTGTGGCACAACTAGACTAGAAGAAGAGATCAGTTGGTAGGACATGTTCTGAGGCATCAAGAGATCAGTTGGTAGGACATGTTCTGAGGCATCAAGAGATCAGTTGGTAGGACATGTTCTGAGGCATCAAGAGATCACCAATTTGGTACTTGAGGGCAGCGTGGAGGGTAAAAATCGTAGAGGGAGACCAAGAGATGAATACACTAAGCAGATTCAGAAGGATGTAAGTTGCAGTAAGTGCTAGAAGATGAAGGGGCTTGCACAGGATAGAGTATCATGGAGAGCTGCATCAAACCAGTCTCAGGACTGAAGACCACAACAACAACTTTATTACGACAGTGACTCTTTCCAAAATTATTTTAATTTATAAAGAGAAACCGTGTCATGAAAGCTCATTTTGAAAAGACGCGCACATTCATTAAATATTGCTTATAAACTCGCTGAAGTATCACTTAAGGTAATTACATCATGAAAATTTCTTCCTCCAGAAAGCACTGTACGCAGTACTTACGGTCAGAAGCGGCTATTTGTGCTGCAGCTGGAAGCCTTAGATCGCAGGCTGTCTCCAAGTTTTATGATGTTTTATGGTAAGTGAATATCAGTCATAATTACCAATTTATTCTGCCTGTTATTAACTTCAAGGCAGGTATGTTGGGTGCTATGATTTCCAGGGAATGGGAAATGTTCTAACTCAAATATGAAAATTTATCAGTCCCATATCTAAACCATTCAAGGAACAAAAATATTTGTCATCATACAATGGTTTCCACGTTTTCACCCGTAGTAATGAAATATTGAGAAACTTTGTTGCCCCTGGAAACCAGGATACGCAACATGTAACTGGACCCATAAAACAGACCATGTTAGTCGGTTAGTAATACAGAGAACACGGTTGAAACACGTCAATTGTCTTGTCAACCGCCTCGTTTCATATTGTGCTTCTTACGCCACCTCAGTGGAGAAAGAACGAGAATGAAAATAAACGACAACTTCACAAGACAGATGAATAATCCGTTACAGTACCCTATTTTCCGTGTTAATTAGATACAGTTCTGTGAAGCAATGGTTAAGCAATTTCAATAGACCTTTAAGAAAATATTTGTCGCCCTCTTAGATTTTCGCATGGGCGCCTTCCGACTGCATGGAAAACTGTTTCCAACCCATCTGAAAACAGTCCGAGGGCAGGGGTGGGGGGAAGAGGGAGAGACTTCACTGTTCATGGAAGGACGGCTATGCTTTCAAGGCTAGAGAGGTTGGTCCTTCGGAAATCCAGCGAGTCTTCGGGGCTCAGAAATCTAAGATCTAGAGGTGAAGTGCTCGCTTGGCGACGTGCTAATGGAAGAGTACGGAACGAGGCCATTATTCTCTATCAAGCCATTCTTACAGAGCTATTCTTCAGTGTCCCGGCGCCGACCAGAAAGCAGGCACGCCTTCAGTACAATAATTGGGCAGTGGCATTCCGCTGGAGGTCGTATTCCTGTGCTAACGAGTTTCCGACTAACTGGCGCCACACAATACAGTGCACGACGAACTTTTTAATTATGAAGTGGCAAAACCAGACTCGCCACTCAAACGTCTTTTACAAGAAATCTTCAGCTTCCGTTTCTCTCGCTTATTTGTTAACCGATTTTGGTTGGACGAAACAAGCTAAGTGTTTTCTTAAGAGTGTTTAAGCGAGAGATAGAGAGTACGAAAAACATTATGGTGCTAAGCTCAAAGTAGAACAGAAGATTCTTCAGTGCTGGCAGCCTACCCCGAGTAGCGCGATTTCAAGCCCCCTGAAACCACTGGTGGACGAGTGCTGATGCTACCTCCACTGCGTCGTCAGGCGTGATATTTTATCACGTGTGGTGTCGCTAAATAGCACGCTAGGCCCAAGCCGTGTTTGTCTAGCGTGCCGGGACTGTTGGAAGCACGAGTCAGTTCAGTGGCTGACTGACTCCTCAGTTGACGACCGTCTCATGGTTGCTTATCCATTTATAAGCAGATGTAATTTCTCCTTACATGCTTAACATTTCTATAGTACAATTTAATGAAAGAACTTTTTTGTCCTGTCAGGCCGAGCATTCCTTGGTCCAACGCACTTTAAGAGTCATCTTTCGTCCTGTGTTTGTGCCTTTTGTTGTGCCCAACGAGCAATTTATCGTTTCCATTTACACTCAAGAGCCAAAGAAACTGTTAAACCTGCCTAATATCGTGTAGGGCCATCGCGAGCACGCAGAAGTGCCGCAGCACGACGTAGCATTGACTCCACTAATGCTGGAAGTATTTCTGAAAGGAACTGACACCATGAATCCTGCGGGGCTGTCCGTGAATCTGCAAGAGTACGAGGGGGTGTAGATCTCGTGTGAACAGCAGGTTCCAAGACATCGTTGATGTGATCAATAATGCATGTGTGGAGATCTGGTGGCCAGCGGAAATGCTCAAACTCATGAGATTGTTCCTGGAGCCACTATCAATTCTCGACTTGGGGTTGTCGCAGTGCCCTGCTGGAATTGCGTAAGTGCCTTGTAATGCACAATGGACATGAATGGAGGCAGGTGATCAGACAGGATACTCACGTGCCTGTCACCTGTCAGAGTCGTATCTAGACATCAGGGGTCCCATATCACTCCAACTGCAGACGCCCCAAAGCATTAAGAGCCTGCACCAGCATGAACAGTCCCCTGCTAACACGCAGGGTCCACGCAGTCATGAGGTTGCCTCCATACCCGTACACGTCCATCCGCTCGATACAGTTGGAAACGAGACTCACCGACCAGGCAGCATGTTTCCATTCAACAGTCCAATGTCTGTGTTGACGGGCCCAGGCGAGGCGTAAAGCTTCGTGTCGAGCAATCATCAATGATACACGAGTGGGCCTTCCGCTCCAACAGTCCATATCTGTGTTTCGTTGTATGGTTCGTACGCTTTAACTTTATGGCCCAGCATTTAAATCAGCAGCAATTTGCCGAATGGTTGCACTTTTGTCTTCAGTCGTCGTTGGTCCCGTTGTTGCAGGATCTTTTCACAGCCGCAGCTATGTCGGGATCTGATGTTTTACCGGATTTCTGATATTCACGGTATACTCGTGGAAGGGTAGTATGGGAAAATCCCCACTTCATCGGTACCTCAGAGATGCTGTGTCCCATCATTGGTGATCCGACTTCAACACTACGCTCAGTTCCTCTTAAATCTTGATAACTTGCAATTTTAGCAGCAGTAACAGGTGTAACAACTCTGCCAGTCGCTATTTGTCTCATTTATGTGATGCCGACAGCAGCGTAGTATTCTGCCTGTTTACATCTATTTGAATATGCATGTCTATACCAGTTTCTTTGGCGGTTCAGTGTAGTATGTTCTTTGAAGATACTACACACATATCCCTTTGAAAAGGGAACAACTTTCACAAGTCTTATTGCTAGGTGCGTGACAGTGATGTTAAACACTCTTATGAATTCTGGAATTCTAGCTTCCATTACGTAGTTATCAGCATCAGACTGAGAAATTAACCCATGTAAGACGACTCGTGCGTTAAATGCTTCAGTATAAAAGGCGTCCTGAATTGTCTAATGTGATTCGATAGCTGGAAAGTCAGTCCATTTGTGTAGAAATATTAATTACCAGGAAAATTCTGCTCGCTCACCCTCTGCCTGGCGATATTTCGCCGAAGGCTGTCCCGGAGACTGCTATGCCAGAGCCTGAGGGGACGGCCACACACTCGGCCCTGGCCGCCTCCTGATCAGGGAACGGGCTGACCGGCGCCTCCTCCATCTCGCTGACCTCTTGATAAGACTCCAGGCCAGGCGCCATGTCCTGGGAGCTGTGGCCTTCAGCTATGGCAGGGCTGGAATCCGCCATGCTGTCGTCCTGAGAGCGGCCGCTGCGCAGAAGGGACAAGGCTGTACGGACTGCTGACCACTTCCGGAAACGGCTGTCACTATGTCCTACCGTCTCTTCTCATGTCATCCACAACACCTGCTTACTATCTTCATACATAATCGACAGTGAAAGTTTTAGATTTCCCTAACCCGACCTAGTCATTAGAGGCATTTCATTTCCGACAAGATTATTCTATCTATAACTTAAATTGATGGTATGGAAAAGTACAGATATTAGAGCACGGCTGTAATACAGGGAACACCTCGTAGGTTGCAAGCTACCTATCTGTTTAATGGAAACCAGTACTGAAGAGATGAGTTCCAACTACTGTACACACTCTGGGCAGTTCCCATTGCTTTGGTAGATGGCGGCTCAATTTTAGTCTAAGAAGAAATTAGGAGCGACCTTTGGAACGAGTCCGATACAATTACTCAACCATTTAGCAATACAGACCCGCTGGCAGCAGTTCACAGAGCTGTGCACAAACTCACGTGGGTAATATTGTGAGGTACTCGGGACCACAGGAACACTTCCCCTGTATGCCTACATTGTCCAGTATGAAATAACCTTACGTCTCTTCCTGTAGCTAATATCTCAGAGAATAGCCTGGGTTTTATTATTCAGAAATTTATAAACAGAACAGTTCTACAGAGACACCGGTAATGTAATTTTTATGACACCAATTGTAAGGCTCTTCACGTGTTTTCAAGCCGTGCCAACAATCTGACCGTTTTCAGAACTCCAGTGCATATTATTCTGCAGTGTTCGTGTACACCATAGCATATTTAGTCAGTATTTAAAAAAATACTCCCATCCAGCACATATGCAATAGCCAGTATTATTACTGATGTCCAGCAGCAGTGTGTAACGAGCAATAAGCCGTTCGGTCCATCTACATTCTCAAAGATGTGATCATTTACTCGATCTTATTTTAAGTATTTTAAACTGACTATAGTAGTGTATGTCGTGCTAACAATTATAAAATCCTGATACCTACAAAATTAATTTTTAAAAAATCACAATGATACTTAGCACTAAACTCTTTGAACAAACTAAAAATGCCTAATTATAAAAGAAATGCAAAAATTATTTTGTAAAAATCTTGCAAAGTTGAATCCCTGTGATTAAAAAAGAAATTTCGTAAAATTACTGTACTACAAAAAAGAAATTTTATGTTTATATATAGATAATCTGAACATTTTGTTCTACTGTGCTGTTGAGTCAATTTAATTTTTGTACATTATTTTCGATTTAATGCTCTATGTCTCGATCTTTATATGACTATCTTCACTGATGTACTTTGGTGCGATGTTAACGGCGTGTGAGTGTCTTCTGGCGCGGAGGGGAGGGAGGGAGGGAGGAAGGGAGTATAGTTTTTCTATTGTGCTCAGTTATCGAACAAATCGTAAATTCGAGGTGCGTACAAAATGTAATGTATTTTGGTGAGTAAACGTTGTAACTGATGGCAACAAGGCATGTAGGACAGTTAAATACGAAACTTACATACGAATCCGTTTGTCGTCTATGTTATTCAAGAAACAGGTCAAGCTACTAGTTTCCAGACCTACAGGAGAATCCTGTTTCAGGACAGAAGAAATTGAAGAAAAGAATTAAAGGAAATCCTCACAAAAAAGATGAGTTTTTCCTTTACAATTACCACTAGACCCGACCAATACTTTTTATTCCATTAGCATTACGATTAACTGTCACCCAATTGTGCGTAACAAAGGACGTCTTTAAAAGTGTCACAAACACACTGCCTCTACTACTGTAAGGCTTCCACTTGCTGTTTTACACAGCTCTGCCTAGCTGCTGCAACGATTTTATCATATTCGTTTTCAGCACCATTCCTAACTTGTCCATTGCAACTAAAACATATGCCAAACATCAAGGTTCAAGAAACAGGCCCAGGTGTCACCATTCGGAGTCTTCCACCCTCTACTGATGGCTTGTTACGCATCCAAGGGGCATTGCGGCCTCCCGCGGTACAGCCATGGATGCAAGGTTGCGTGCATGGCATGCGTAAACTGTATGACCGCAACGCATATCCGGTGAGGCTCACGGAAGGCGCCAACACCACCAGAGAACGTCAAAGTGGCTGCACTACTTTACAGCAGCAGGCCCCTGCTCTGAAGTGGAGTGTGACAGTACCACCCCACTGGCTGGCCACTTGGGGGCCGTACAGCACAACAGCTGCAAGCGTCACTGTGAGCTCTACAGTGATCTACAACTACGGTGTACCTGATGGGTACTTAGAATTTGAGGCGACCATACTAATTCGTTTCGGAATTAGTGACTAAGTAATTATTAGTCAACTCTTTACACTGATGCGTTCCATAGGACTCAACTTTACTATACCGTTAATAAATCTGATTCAGTTCTTCCATTTCATAGTTTTATACCCTGCGTCAGACACATTTTGGCGTAATATAACACACGGTTACGTCCGTCAGAGCAGGTTCCCGCTCCATGCCAACCACACGAGCGCCTCAGCCACTTCGCATGTAACCATCACACAGCATATTTCACATTGCGTATCACCACAACTCCTCAGACAATCCACACATGCACTGTATGTCATCCACTCTCCCAAGAGATTTGCAGAAGACCACATGCAATGAATTAAGCTATAGCTCCAACTACATGAGCTATCTGCAATTCACACTTAAATGCTTGGCGCTAGGCCTTTAAGTTATTTCTCTACGCCACCACTCGTAAACAGCACCTGGCAAAAATAAGTTACGATGGTCATTTCTCCTTATGAAGAGAGCGTAAATAAAAGGCTTTCGGATTCGAAGGCAAAGGCGAAGGTTTGTGATAAATATCGAGAAAATATCTAACACAAAAACGCTTTTGTTTTCATGGTTGCCACCCTAAATCTCATAAATCCGTGACACTACCCTGTTTCGTGCTGGTAGGAATCCAGCTGCCCTTTAAGGACTTTTTGGGTAACCTCCGTCAATCCTATTTGGCTAGTATCCCATAGCGCACAGCAGTAATCTGGCAGAATGAAGACAAGCGTAGTGAAGGCGTAGGAGAGTTGCTTCCAAGCGTTCTGCCAGTAAAACGCGTGTTCAGTTTAAATTAAGTTATTCGTAATTTAAGTTCCTGGGTATTTCACTTCACACCCTTTCAATTTATTTGGTTTCTCGTGTGACCGAAATCTGATGGATTCCTTTTAGTACTTCGGATAACCTCTGTTTACTGTCAACTGCCACTTATAGCACTATACATTTTTCTGGATCTCATTTGCGGTCCGACGACGTATATATAGATGGTAAATGACAGCATTTTCTGCAAAGACACTAATAGGGCTGTCTAAATTTCCTCGTTTATCCTGTCTAAATTATTACAGCAGACGGCCCGTAACACTTTTCTGGGCAACACCAGATGTCACTTATGCAATTTATCGATTGCTACGAACTGACCTACCTCACAGGTAATCAGTACTTCAGTCGCACAAATGAGGTTTCACTTTAAAGAGACTACTTAATTAGAAGCCTCTTGTGATGAAAGGTGTCAAAAGTCTTCCAGAGATCTCATGTCGATAGCATTCATTACTTCGTGAGTAAAAAGATCTAGCTGGTTACTCACAAACGCTATTTTTTGAATCCCTGCTGACTGTCAGTACATCTTTCTCTTCAATGTAATTCATTATATTCGAACACCGTGTCTGTTCCGAACTCCTACTGCCAATCGATGGTAGAGATGTGCGGGTGCAATTCAGCGTATTACGCCTGTTTCCTATCTTTCTTACTGGTGCGACCTTTGTGACCTGCGACATGTTTCGTCAAGCGAGCATACTCTGGCATGCCATGAGGTCCGGTAGACTCTCCTTTATTAAATGACTGAAGTTGCTTCGCTACACTGATAGTATCTAAGTGACTCATGCTTGCAGCTTTTCTAGATTCTAATTCTTAAGCATTTACTTCATAGTCTTTGCTGAAGTAATTTCTGAAAACTACGTTTGCTAACTCCGCCTTAGTGACACTGTTGTTTTTGTCGCTGGTATACTTCATGCACGACCCAAAGTTTGTGCATCCTAAATGTGGCATGCTGTTTGTGTCATGGAGGATCAGTTGTCTTATTTTTTATAAGTCAATTGCCATCGATAACATTCTTTAATTTAATGGGGATGTAATGGATTTAGGTCCAAAAGTCCATTTTTCAAAAATATTTTCTTTAGCTACACAGTTAATGTATGTGAATTTTATCATGATAGAAGCTTTAGAAATGCTTTAAATTGTTAAACATTAACTCTGCCCTGGCGGCACCTTTTCAGACATTTGGGAAACTGCTTGCTTCAGCGGAGTTTTTGTTAGTGTCAAGGCTACATTCTTTCGAGGTCTTTGGCTGACATCTATAACTTTGCCTGGTAAGTTTCTTGCCTGTGGTTTATTTACGTTTTGACAATACTAACAAATTAGTAGGCTGAAGGTTTAATTCGCAAACCTTTACATGGAAGTCAAGATTTACGCGTATTGGGTGGTGGAAAAACTTTAGGATACAGAGGTTTCATGGAAATTTGTTTACCGGAAAAAATGAAGCAGCTCGAAATGAAGATAAGCTTTCAGCTTCAGCATCGAAACTTGGGCCAGGAGAACTGCACAGGTGAGTGAATGATATCGATTCCACTGGATTCAGACATTGATTTAGAGCTTCTCCGCCAGGCTATGAAGTTTTCATGTTCATGTTATAGCTGTAAAAATAAGGAATGCATGTTGGTTGTTGAAAAAAGAGTAGGAATAGCCCGTGATTTTAAATTAATTTTTAATTCGTGTAGCTATGAATATTCATTTTCCTCCTCCAAAAGAACTGCCACTGGTACCTATGAAAGCAATTTTAGGTTAG